>NC_092224.1:49003688-49014796 GCF_036320965.1 Panulirus ornatus
ATATATATATATATATATATATATATGTATATATATATTGCTTTGAACATAATTCATACTGTCTGCCCTTATTCATTACCTTATTTATTCCCATCGCCACCTCGCCACACATGGCATAACAAACCCCCTCCCCCCCTCATGTGTGCGAGGTAGCGCTAGGAAAAGACAACAAAGGCCCCATTCGTTCACACTCAGCCTCTAGCTGTCATGTAATAATGCACCGAAACCACAGCTCCCTTCCCACATCCAGGCCCCACAGAACTTTCCATGGTTTACCCCAGACGCTTCACATGCCCTGGTTCGATCCATTGACAGCACGTCGACGCAGGTATACCACATCGTTCCAATTCACTCTATTCCTTGCACACCTTTCACCCTCCTGCATGTTCAGGCCCCGATCACTCAAGATCTTTTTCACTCCATCTTTCCACCTCCAATTTGGTCTCCCACTTCTCCTCGCTCCCTCCACCTCTGACACATATATCCTCTTGGTCAATCTTTCCTCGCTCATTCTCTCCATGTGACCAAACCATTTCAAAACACTCTCTTCTGCTCTCTGAACCGCACTCTTTTTATTTCCACACATCTCTCTTACCCTTACGTTACTTACTCGATCAAACCACCTCACACCACATATTGTCCTCAAACATCTCATTTCCAACACATTTTATACTACTTACTTTTATCTACTATACTTTGTACCTGTCTGCTGCGTTATCAAGGATAGTATGATAGAAGGCAACTAAAGGTGACTGGAGCAGATGGCTACAAACCCTCCCCTCCTTGTATTCTGTCTTTCTAAACGGGTTAACAGAATAAGGAATCATGCGGGAATTGCTTACCCTCCCCGAAGGTTCAGATTGGGATGTATAAATGTGTGTGGATGTACCCAAGATGAAAAAAAAGGTGAGATACGTAGTATGTTTGAGGAATTGATCCTGGATGTTTTGGCTCTGAGTTATACGAAGCTCTAGGGTTAAGGGGAAGAGTGGTTTGGGAATGTCTTGGGAGTATAATCAGGGGTTCTTGAGATCAGAAGAGCAAAGGAAGGAGCAGTACTCCTGAAGCACGAGTTGTGGAAGTGTGTGATAGAGCGTAAAAAAGTAATTTCTACTATGATATTGGTAAAACTGAAAGTTAATGGAGAGAGATGGATGATTATTGGTGATTATGTACCTGGTCATGAAAAGAAAGATCATAAGAGGCAAGCGTTTTGAGAGCAGCTGAGTGAGTGTGTTAGTAGCTTTGATGCACGAGACCAGGTTATAGTGATGGGTGATTTGAATGCAAAGGTAAGTAATGTGGCGGTTGAGGGTATGATTGGTGTACATGGGGTTTTCAGTGTTGTAAATGGAAATGGTGAAAAGTTTGTAGATTTTTGTACTGAAAAAAAGAGTGATGATTGGGAATACCTGGTTTAAAAAGAGAGGTATACATAGGAATACGTATGTAAGTAGGAGAGATGGCCAGAGAGCGTTATGTGATTACATGTTAATTGATAGGCGCGGGAAAGAGAGACTTTTGGATATTAATGTGCTGAGAGGTGCAACTGGAGGGATTTTTGATCATTATCTTATGGAGGCGAAGGTGAAGATTTGTAGAGGTTTTCGGAAAAGAAGAGGGAATGTTGGGTTGAAGAAAGTGGTGAGAGTAAGAGAGCTTGGAATTGAGACTTGTCTCAGGAAGTACCAAGAGAGATAGAGTGCAGAATGGAAAAAGGTGAGTGCAAATGACGTAAGGGGAGTGGGGGAGGAATGGGATGTTTTTCTTGAACCAGTGATGGCTTGCGCAAAAGATGTCTATGGCATGAGAATGGTGGGAGGTGGGCAGATTAGAAAGAGTAGTTAGTAGTGGGATGAAGAAGTAACATTGTTAATGAAAGAGAAGAGAGAGTCGTTTGGTTGATTTTTCAGGGAAGTAGTACGAATGACTGGGAGATGTATTAAATAAAAAGGCACGAGGAGAATGAAAGGTGGAAGAGGTGAAAAAGAGGGCAAATGAGTGCTGGGGTGAGAGAGTATCGTTAGCCTTTAGATGTCTGGGAATTAGGTAAATAAAGTGCTTAGGCAAGAGAACAAATGAGAACATCGGTGAGGGAGGCTAATGGGGAGGAAATAACAGGTTCTGATAAAGTGAGAAGGAGATGGAGTGAGTATTTTGAAGGTTTGTTGAATGTGATTGATGATCGAGTGGCAGATATAGTGTGTTTTAATCGAGGTGGTGTACGAAGTGAGAGGGGTCAGGGAGAATGATTTGGTAAACAGAGAAGAGGTAGTGAAAGCTTTGCGAAAGATGAAAGATGGCAAGGCTGTGGGTTTGGATGCTATTGTAGTGGAATTTATCATAAAAGTTGGTGACTATATTGTTGACTGGTTGGTAAGGATATTCAATATATGTATGGTTCATGGTGAAGTGCCTGAAGATTGGCGGAATTCATGTATAGTGCCACTGTACAAAGGCAAAGGTGATAAAGGTGAGTGTTCACATTACAGAGGTATACATTTGTTGAGTATTCCTGGGAAATTTTACTGGAGTGTATTGATTGAGAGGGTAAAGGCATGTACAGAGCATCAGATTGTGGAAGAGCAGTATGGTGTCAGAAGTGGTAGAGGAGATGTGGATCAGGTGTTTCATTTGAAGAATGCATGTGAGAAATACTTAAAAAACAGTTGGATTTCATATAGCAATCATGGATCTGGAGAAGGCATAACATAGAGTGGTTAAATATGCTGTGTGGAAGATATTTAGAGAATATGTTGTGGGAGGTAAGTTGCTAGAAGCGGTGAAAAGTTTTTATCGAGGATGTAAGGCATGTGTACGAGTAGAAGGAGAGGAAAGTGATTGGTTCCCAGTAAATGTCGGTTTGCGATAGGGTTACGTGATGTCTCCATGGTTATTTGATTTGATTATGGATGAGGTTGTTAGGGAGGTGAATGCAAGAGTTTTGGAGAGATGGGCAAGTATGCAGTCTGTTGTGGATGAGAGGGCTTGGGAAGTGAGTCAGTTGTTCGCTGATGATACAGCGCTGGTGGCTGATTGGGATGAGAAACTGCAGAAGCTGGAGACTGAGTTTTGTAAAGTGTGTGAAAGAAGGAAGTTGAGAGTAAATGTGAGCATGAGCAAGGTTATTTGGTACAGTAGGGATGAGGGACAAGTCAGTTTGGAGGTAAGTTTGAATGGAGAAAAACTAGAGGAAGTGAAGTGTTTTAGATATCTGGGAGTGGATTTATCAGTACATGGAACCATGGAAGCGGAAAAGAGTCACTGGGTGGGGGAGGGGGCGAGGGCTCTTGAAGCGTTACAGAATGCTGGGAAGGAGAGAACGTTATCTCGTAGAGCAAAAATGGGTATGTTTGAAGGAATAGTGGTTCCAACAATGTTATATTGTTGCGAGGCGCGGGCTATTGATAAGGTTGTGGGGAGGAGGGTGGATGTTTAAGGACAGTATATGGTGTGAGGTGGTTTGATCTAGTAAGTAATGAAAGGTTAAGAGATATGTGTGGTAATAAAAATAATGTGATTGAGAGAGCAGAAGAGGGTGCCTTGAAATGGTTTGTTCACATGGAGCGAATGAGTGAGGAAAGATTGACCAAGAGGATATATGTGTCAGAGGTGTAAGGAACGAGAGGTGGGAGACCAAATTGGAGGTGGAAGGATGGAGTGAAAAAGATTTTGAGCGATCGTGGCCTGAACATACAAGAGGGTGAAAGGCGTGCAAGGAATAGAGTGAATTGGAACGATGTGGTATACGTTGGTCGACGTGCTGTCAATGGATTAAACCAGAGCATGTTAAGCGTCTGGGGTAAACCATGGAAAGTTTTGTGGGGCCTGGATATGGAAGGTTTTATTTGCAGTAATAGAAGTGCCGTTTAACATTTCAAGAACTCTAAGACTTTGTAAAGAACCTATGATATTTGAGCATCAACTCAGGAGCGCTGGCCGGATATAGAAAATGCCTATCTTATTATTTGGACTTGTCTGGAAAGAGTCTGATTGGTACTGTCTTTGTTTGTTGTTAGTAGATAGTGGTAAGGGCTCGGTTTTGCGCCACCAGATATACTTGATGCCCGTAAACTGGCCATTATTCTGTATAATCTGCAGACAAGAAGCTTTGATCTAATTCTAATTTTTGGACTGCTTGATTTCAGTTTCTGAGGGAAGCAAGTTGGTATGGTGTGCTGGAGTGGGAATTAAGAGAAAGATAAGCGAGGATACAGGGCAAGAAGCTATCTTAGAAGGAAAAGGAAAATAGATAGTGTGGTGGAGGGAGAAAGTATCCTTTATTCCAAGAAAATAGAAATCATCCATATTTCTGTTTACAGTCATAGACTGTAAACATGTAATCGAATGAAGTAACGTAGAGAAGGCAGGTTCTTGGGAACGCCAGTGAAACATTAAGCAAGTCCTGGGGAGCATTTATGGTAGATCTTTCGGAAGAGAATCCTGCTTTCATGTAAGGGTCAGTGTGCTGTTTGTCGTGTTAAGTTTCCTCCTGTCGTTTAGAAGTTCCTGGAGTTGCTCATAACTTCCGTGTGGCGGCAGAGGGCATCCTGTGGTCTCCCGCTTCAGACGTCCTGATCACATTCGGAACTTGTTGTGAACCTTCATAGCTTCCGCCAGCCATAACTAGCCTCCGGGGGTCTTGCTCGCTGCTTGAAAGTTATCCTTAACTGCCATGATTCTCAAACGTAACGTAGATGCTGTGGCCATAAAAAGCACTTACCTGTCGTCTATAAATTTTCTTAGTCGTACATGATTCATAAGTCATTTTTGCATGTGGTATAACCACAGTTGTCGTAGATAACCATCCCTGTTTCCAGGATTATTGTCTTGATAGTAGCACCTGCTCTCCCTGTGGAAAGGAAGAAAGAAATACTGCCGATGAATCTCGTGTGTGTAGTAATAGGGAACTAAGAGGAGCGAGAGCAAGGAGCCAGAAATCCTCCCTTCCTGTATTATTGCTCTCTAAAAGAAGGAACAGAAGTGGAAGACAAGTTAGAATGTTTCCTTTAAGGCTCAGTTTTCAGGACCTGACGCTGCCTTGTTATGAAGAAAACAGCGAGCAGTTAGGAAGAGTGTATGAATATAAGTAATCAACGGATGGTTGAATTAACTGCAGCCAAATACAATGATGTTCACATTGCTCGAGATAAGACTGTTCTTGTAATGGTCTGCATGATTTTTTTCGATTCCATTGTGGTGTTGATCAGGTCATATTAGGTCAAAGGTCAGGCCATCATGCCATCATGTTGAAGTGTAAAACTTTAATCGGTTAAGTTAAAGACGACTTCATAATACATCAGTGGTGGTGCGTCACTCTTAACCAGAACTGCAGTTATGTTTATAACACTGACCGACCCACACACTAATCTTCTCCTGGACATAAACAAATTCCAGTGGTCTCACGTAACTCCTTCCATCATGCAGAGTCATAAAAGAAAAATCTGTTTGTAGTCATAACTTCCACTCGGTACTGAAAGATCCTCATCTTCGAAGGCAAATCTCAGTAGATAAGGAATAACTTTATGTCGATAAAGGTGGCTTTCATTGGCCATGGGTAAGTAAGGGATGGTTACGATAGCTACCCACGTCCGTCTAATGTTTCCGCCAGCCTTTTACAACTGAACTGTTATCACGTATAATCGCACATCATTGGTGCTTAGCTGTGGAGCAAAAACCTTCCAGTTGTTTCTACCTCCCCATAGTTGTACATATTCTCAACGTGTTTACAATATAGGCGCTTTTATATATTATCATCAGAGGTTTGCTGATGATGACACGTCTCCCACTGTAGCTGCACCAGGCTCTCATGAGTAGTTTTCATAGATACTACTTTTTCCAATGGATTTTTAGGTACCTAACATTATTCATCACTACAGCCGCGTCTTGGCTTAACATTTTAATAAAAGATATCTTTCTAGTTAATGTTCATGAATTTTGACAGACGTCCCACTTTCTCGAATGACATATATCGATCTGACTTCTAGCTTGCTATCTTGTTACTCCCACACAACTCGCACTGGTCATCAATATTCCTCCATTATCGTCCAAGCGCTATAAATGTTGGTCATCAGGCTATCAAATTCCCACGAACATCATGGTTTAAGTTCAACTTCCACTGATATAAGACCGTATATGTCCTTTGACCTATGTCGCTACAATATTATTATCACTGAACCTTACACAACACTGCACACTTTTCTTCACATCACTATATATATATATATATATATATATATATATATATATATATATATGTATATATATATATATATATATATATATATATATATATATATATATATATATATATATATATATATATATATATATATATATATATACATATATATATATATATATATATATATATATATATATATATATATATATATATATATATATATATATATATGTATATATATATATATATATATATATATATATATATATATATATATATATATATATATATATATATATATATATATATATATATATATATATATATATATATATATATATATATATATATATATATATATATATATATATATATATATATATATATATATATATATATATATATATATATATATATATATATATATATATATATATATATATATATATATATATATATATATATATATATATATATATATATATATATATATATATATATATATATATATATATATATATATATATATATATATATATACATATATATATATATATATATATATATATATATATATATATATATATATATATATATATATATATATATATGAAGTCTGTTGGGGATGAGAGAGCTTGGGAAGTGAGTCAGTTGTTGTTCGCTGGTGGCTGATTCATGTGAGAAACTGCAGAAGCTGGTGACTGTGTTTGGTAAAGTGTGTGGAAGAAGAAAGTTAAGAGTAAATGTGAATAAGAGCAAGGTTATTAGGTACAGTAGGGTTGAGGGTCAAGTCAATTGGGAGGTGAGTTTGAATGGAGAAAAACTGGAGGAAGTGAAGTGTTTTAGATATCTGGGAGTGGATCTGGCAGCGGATGGAACCATGGAAGCGGAAGTGGATCATAGGGTGGGGGAGGGGGCGAAAATTCTGGGGGCCTTGAAGAATGTGTGGAAGTCGAGAACATTATCTCGGAAAGCAAAAATGGGTATGTTTGAAGGAATAGGGGTTCCAACAATGTTGTATGGTTGCGAGGCGTGGGCTATGGATAAAGTTGTGCGCAGGAGGATGTATGTGCTGGAAATGAGATGTTTGAGGACAATGTGTGGTGTGAGGTGGTTTGAACGAGTGAGTAACGTAAGGGTAAGAGTGATGTGTGGAAATAAAAAGAGCGTGGTTGAGAGAGCAGAAGAGGGTGTTTTGAAGTGGTTTGGGCACATGGAGAGAATGAGTGAGGAAAGATTGACCAAGAGGATATATGTGTCGGAGGTGGAGGGAACGAGGAGAAGAGGGAGACCAAATTGGAGGTGGAAAGATGGAGTGAAAAAGATTTTGTGTGATCGGGGCCTGAACATGCAGGAGGGTGAAAGGAGGGCAAGGAATAGAGTGAATTGGAGAGATGTGGTATACCGGGGTTGACGTGCTGTCAGTGGATTGAATCAAGGCATGTGAAGCGTCTGGGGTAAACCATGGAAAGCTGCATAGGTATGTATATTTGCGTGTGTGGACGTATGTATATACATGTGTATGGGGGGGTTGGGCCATTTCTTTCGTCTGTTTCCTTGCGCTACCTCGCAAACGCGGGAGACAGCGACAAAGTATAAAAAAAAAAAAGAATATATATATATAAATATATATATATATATATATATATATATATATATATATATATATATATATATATATATATATATATATATATATATATATATATATATATATATATATATATACACAGGAGTTGTGGGAGTGTGTGATAGAATGTAAGAAAGTAAATTCTCTATTAATATGTGTAAAACTGAAAGTTGAGGGAGAGAGATGGGTGATTATTGGTGCATATGCACCTGGGCATGAGAAAGACCATGAGAGGCGAGTGTTTTGGGAGCAGCTGAATGAGTGTGCTAGTGGTTTTGATGCGCGAGACCGGGTTATAGTGATGGGTGATTTGAATGCAAAGGCGAGTAATGTGGCAGTTGAGGGAATAATTGGTATACATGGGGTGTTCAGTGTTGTAAATGGAAATGGTGAAGAGCTTGTAGATTTATGTGCTGAAAAAGGACTGGTGATTGGGAATACCTGGTTTAAAAAGCGAGATATACATAAGTATACGTATGTAAGTAGGAGACATGGCCAGAGAGCGTTATTGGATTACGTGTTAATTGACAGGCGCGCGAAAGAGAGACTTTTGGATGTTAATATGCTGAGAGGTGCAAGTGGAGGGATGTCTGATCATTATCTTGTGGAGGCTAAGGAGAAGATTTGTAGTGGTTTTCAGAAAAGAAGAGTGAATGTTGGGGTGAAGAGGGTGGTGAGAGTAAGTGAGCTTGGGAGGGAGACTTGTGTGAGGAAGTACCAGGAGAGACTGAGTACAGAATGGAATAAGGTGAGAACAATGGAAGTAAGGGGTGTGGGGGAGGAATGGGATGTATTTAGGGAATCAGTGATGGATTGCGCAAAAGATGCTTGTGGCATGAGAAGAGTGGGAGGTGGGCTGTTTAGAAAGGGTAGTGAGTGGTGGGATGATTATTAGTGAAAGAGAAGAGAGAGGCATTTGGACGATTTTTGCTGGGAAAAAAATGCAATTGAGGGGGAGATGTATAAAAGAAAGAGACAGGACGTCAAGAGAAAGGTGCAAGCGGTGAAAAAGAGGGCAAATGAGAGTTGGGGTGAGAGACTATCATTAAATTTTAGGGAGAATAAAAAGATGTTCTGGAAGGAGGTAAATAAAGTGCGTAAGACAAGGGGGCAAATGGGAACTTCAGTGAAGGGCGCAAATGGGGTGGTTATAACAAGTAGTGGTGATGTGAGAAAGAGATGGAGTGAGTATTTTGAAGATTTCTTGAATGTGTTTGATGATAGAGTGGCAGATATAGGGTGTTTTGGTCGAGGTGGTGTGCAAAGTGAGAGGTTTAGGGAAAATGATTTGGTAAACAGAGAAGAGGTAGTAAAAGCTTTGCGGAAGATGAAAGCTGGGAAGGCAGCAGGTTTGGATGGTATTGCAGTGGAATTCATTAAAAAAGGGGGTGACTGTATTATTGACTGGTTGGTAAGGTTATTTAATGTATGTATGACTCATGGTGAGGTGCCTGAGGATTGGCGGAATGCGTGCATAGTGCCATTGTACAAAGGCAAAGGGGATAAGAGTGAGTGCTCAAATTACAGAGGTATAAGTTTGTTGAGTATTGCTGGGAAATTATACGGGAGGGTAATGATTGAGAAGGTGAAGGCATGTACAGAGCATCAGATTGGCGAAGAGCAGTGTGGTTTCAGAAGTGGTAGAGGATGTGTGGATCAGGTCTTTGCTTTGAAGAATGTATGTGAGAAATACTTAGAAAAGCAAATGGATTTGTATGTAGCATTTATGGATCTGGAGGCATATGATAGGGTTGATAGAGATGCTCTGTGGAAGGTATTAAGAATATATGGTGTGGGAGGCAAGTTGTTAGAAGCAGTGAAAAGTTTTTATCGAGGATGTAAGGCATATGTACGTGTAGGAAGAGAGGAAAGTGATTGGTTCTCAATGAATGTAGGTTTGCGGCAGGGGTGTGTGACGTCTCCATGGTTGTTTAATTTGTTTGTGGATCAGGTTGTTAGGGAGGTGAATGCAAGAGTTTTGGAAAGAGGGGCAAGTATGAAGATTGTTGGGGATGAGAGAGCTTGGGAAGTGAGTCAGTTGTTGTTCGCTGATGATACAGCGCTGGTGGCTGATTCATATGAGAAACTGCAGAAGCTGGTGACTGAGTTTGGCAAAGTGTGTGAAAGAAGAAAGTTAAGAGTAAATGTGAATAAGAGCAAGGTTATTTAGGTACAGTAGGGTTGAGGGTCAAGTCAATTGGGAGGTAAGTTTGAATGGAGAAAAACTGGAGGAAGTAAAGTGTTTTAGATATCTGTGAGTGGATCTGGCAGCGGATGGAACCATGGAAGCGGATGTGGATCATAGGGTGGGGGAGGGGGCGAAAATCCTGGGAGCCTTGAAGAATGTGTGGAAGTCGAGAACATTATCTCGGAAAGCAAAAATGGGAATGTTTGAAGGAATAGTGGTTCCAACAATGTTGTATGGTAGCGAGGGGTGGGCTATGGATAGAGTTGTGCGCAGGAGGATGGATGTGCTGGAAATGAGATGTTTGAGGACAAAATGTGGTGTGAGGTGGTTTGATCGAGTAAGTAACGTAAGGGTAAGAGAGATGTGTGGAAATAAAAAGAGCGTGGTTGAGAGAGCAGAAGAGGGTGTTTTTAAATGGTTTGGGCACATGGAGAGAATGAGTGAGGAAATATTGACCAAGAGGATATATGTGTCGAAGGTGGAGGGAACGAGGAGAAGTGGGAGACCAAATTGGAGGTGGAAATATGGAGTGAAAAAGATTTTGTGTGATCGGGGCCTGAACATGCAGGAGGGTGAAAGGAGGGCAAGGAATAGAGTGAATTGGATCGATGTGGTATACCGGGGTTGACGTGCTGTCAGTGGATTGAATCAGGGCATGTGAAGCGTCTGGGATAAACCATGGAAAGCTGTGTAGGTATGTATATTTGCGTGTGTGGACGTGTATGTATATACATGTGTATGTGGGTGGGTTGGGCCATTTCTTTCGTTTGTTTCCTTGCGCTACCTCGCAAACGCGGGAGACAGCGACAAAGCAAAAAAAAAAAAAAAATATATATATATATATATATATATATATATATATATATATATATATATATATATATATATATATATATTGGAAAGGATCACAATTTTGCGCGTGATCAATATATTCCTATGAGTCCACGGGGAAAATGAAACACGAAAAGTTCCCAAGTGCACTTTCGTGTAATAATCACATCATCAGGGGAGACACAAGAGAGAAATATAACAGTCAGTTGATATACATCGAAGAGACGAAGCTAGGACGCCATTTGGTAAACATGTGAATGTCCAAAACATACATC
>NC_092224.1:49014896-49026712 GCF_036320965.1 Panulirus ornatus
TGTACTGCCTCTACCCTCTCAATCAATACACTCCAGTAAAATTTTCCAGGAATACTCAACAAATGTATACCTCTGTAATGTGAACACTCACCTTTATCACCTTTGCCTTAGTACAGTGGCACTATACATGAATTCCGCCAATCTTCAGGCACTTCACCATGAACCATACATATATTGAATATCCTTACCAACCAGTCAACAATATAGTCACCAACTTTGTGATAAATTCCACTACAATAGCACCCAAAACCCCACAGCCTTGCCATCTTTCATCTTTCGCAAGCTTTCACTACCTCTTCTCTGTTTACCAAATCATTCTCCCTGACCCCTCTCACTTCGTACACCACCTCGATTAAAACACACTAATCTGCCACTCGATCATCAATCACAATTCAACAAACCTTCAAAATACTCACTCCATCTCCTTCTCACTTATCAGTACCTGTTATTTCCTCCCATTAGCCTCCCTCACCGATGTTCCCATTTGTTCCTTGCCAAAAGCACTTTATCTACCTCCTTCCCAGACATCTAAAGGCTAACGATCCCTCTCTCACCCCAGCACTCATTTGCCCTCTTTTTCACCTCTTCCACCTTTCATTCTCCTCGTGCCTTTTTATTTAATACATCTCCCAGTCATTCGTACTACTTCCCTGAAAAATCGTCCAAACGACCTCTCTTTTCTTCATTAACAATGTTACTTCTTCATCCCACTACTAACTACTCTTTCTAATCTGCCCACCTCCCACCATTCTCATGCCATAGACATCTTTTGCGCAAGCCATCACTGGTTCAAGAAAAACATCCCATTCCCCCCACTACCCTTACGTCATATTTGCACTCACCTTTTTCCATTCTGCACTCTATCTCTCTTAGTACTTCCTGAGACAAGTCTCAATTCCAAGCTCTCTTACTCTCACCACTTTCTTCAAACCCAACATTCCCTCTTCTTTTCCGAAAGCCTCTACAAATCTTCACCTTCGCCTCCAATAAGATAAGGGATAAAAAATTTCCCTCCAGTTGCACCTCTCAGCACATTAATATCCAAAAGTCTCTCTTCCCGCGCCTATCAATTAACATGTAACACATAACGCTCTCTGGCCATCTCTCCTACTTACATACGTATTCCTATTAACCTCTCTTTTTAAAACCAGTATTCCCAATCATCACATCTTTTGAGTACAAAAATCTACAAACTTTTCACCATTTCCATTTACAACCTGAAACCATGTACACCAATCATACCCTCAACTGCCACATTACTTACCTTTGCATTCAAATCACCCATCACTATAACCTGTCTCGTGCATCAAAGCTACAAACACACTCACTCAGCTGCTCTCAAAACGCTTGCTCTTATGATCTTTCTTTTCATGACCAGGTACATAATCACCAATAATCATCCATCTCTCTCCATTAACTTCAGTTTTACCAATATCATAGTAGAAATTACTTTTTTACGCTCTATCACACACTTCCACAACTCATGCTTCAGGAGTACGCTCCTTCCTTTGCTCTCTAATATCAAGAACCCCCTGATTATACTCCCAAGACATTCCCAAACCACTTTCCTTAACCCTAGAGCTTCGTAAACTCAGAGCCAACACATCCAGGATCAATTCCTCAACATACTACGTATCTCACCTTTTTTTTCATCTTGGGTACATCCACACACATTATACATCCCAATCTGAACCTTCGGGGAGGTAAGCAATTCCCGCATGATTCCTTATTCTGTTAACCCGTTTAGAAAGACAGAAATACCAAGGAGGGAGGGTTTGTAGCCATCTGCTTCCAGTCACCTTTAGTTGCCTTTATCATACTATCCTTGATAACGCAGCAGGCAGGTACAAAGTATAATAGATAAAAGTAAGTAGCATAAAATGTGCTGGAAATGAGATGTTTGAGGACAATATGTGGTGTGAGGTGGTTTGATCGAGTAAGTAATGTAAGGGTAAGAGAGATGTGCGGAAATAAAAAGAGCGTGGTTGAGAGAGCAGAAGAGGGTGTTTTGAAATGGTTTGGTCACATTGAGAGAATGAGTGAGGAAAGATTGACCAAGAGGATATATGTGTCAGAGGTGTAGGGAACGAGGAGAAGTGGGAGACCAAATTGGAAGTGGAAAGATGGAGTGAAAAAGATTTTGAGTGATCGGGGCCTGAACATGCAGGAGGGTGAAAGGCGTGCAAGGAATAGAGTGAATTGGAACGATGTGGTATACCTGGGTCGACGTGCTGTCAATGGATCGAACCAGGGCATGTGAAGCGTCTCGGGTAAACCATGGAAAGTTCTGTGGGGCCTGGATGTGGGAAGGGAGTTGTGGTTTCGGTGCATTGTTACATGACAGCTAGAGACTGAGTGTGAACGAATGGGGCCTTTGTTGTCTTTTCCTAGCGCTACCTCGCACACATGAGGGGGGAGGGGGTTGTTATTCCATGTGTGGCGAGGTGGCGATGGGAATAAATAAGGGAATGAATAAGGGCAGACAGTATGAATTATGTACATGTGTATATATGTATATGCCTGAGTGTGTATTTATATATATGTCTGAGTGTGCATATATATATATGTATACATTGAGATGTATCGGTATGTATATTTGCGTGTGTGGACGTGTATGTATAAACATGTGTATGTGGGTGGGTTGGGCCATTCTTTCGTCTGTTTCCTTGCGCTACCTCGCTATCGCGGGAAATGGCGAATAGTATGAAAATATATATATATATATATATATATATATATATATATATATATATATATATATATATATATATATATATATGTAAGGCATGTGTACGTGTTGGAAGAGAGGAAAGTGATTGGTTCTCAGTGAATGTAGGTTTGCGGCAGGGGTGTGTGATGTCTCCATGGTTGTTTAATTTGTTTATGGATGGGGTTGTTAGGGAGGTAAATGCAAGAGTTTTGGAAAGAGGGGCAAGTATGAAGTCTGTTGGGGATGAGAGAGCTTGGGAAGTGAGTCAGTTGTTGTTCGCTGATGATACAGCGCTGGTGGCTGATTCATGTGAGAAACTGCAGAAGCTGGTGACTGAGTTTGGTAAAGTGTGTGGAAGAAGAAAGTTAAGAGTAAATGTGAATAAGAGCAAGGTTATTAGGTACAGTAGGGTTGAGGGTCAAGTCAATTGGGAGGTGAGTTTGAATGGAGAAAGACTGGAGGAAGTGAAGTGTTTTAGATATCTGGGAGTGGATCTGGCAGCGGATGGAACCATGGAAGCGGAAGTGGATCATAGGGTGGGGGAGGGGGCGAAAATTCTGGGGGCCTTGAAGAATGTGTGGAAGTCGAGAACATTATCTCGGAAAGCAAAAATGGGTATGTTTGAAGGAATAGTGGTTCCAACAATGTTGTATGGTTGCGAGGCGTGGGCTATGGATAGAGTTGTGCGCAGGAGGATGGATGTGCTGGAAATGAGATGTTTGAGGACAATGTGTGGTGTGAGGTGGTTTGATCGAGTAAGTAACGTAAGGGTAAGAGAGATGTGTGGAAATAAAAAGAGCGTGGTTGAGAGAGCAGAAGAGGGTGTTTTGAAGTGGTTTGGGCACATGGAGAGGATGAGTGAGGAAAGATTGACCAAGAGGATATATGTGTCGGAGGTGGAGGGAGCAAGGAGAAGAGGGAGACCAAATTGGAGGTGGAAAGATGGAGTGAAAAAGATTTTGTGTGATCGGGGCCTGAACATGCAGGAGGGTGAAAGGAGGGCAAGGAATAGAGTGAATTGGAGCGATGTGGTATACTGGGGTTGACGTGCTGTCAGTGGATTGAATCAAGGCATGTGAAGCGTGTGGGGTAAACCATGGAAAGCTGTGTAGGTATGTATATTTGCGTGTGTGGACGTATGTATATACATGTGTATGGGGGGGGGGGGTTGGGCCATTTCTTTCGTCTGTTTCCTTGCGCTACCTCGCAAACGCGGGAGACAGCGACAAAGTATAAGGAAAAAAAAAAAGAATATATATATTTATTTATGCTTTTTATTAAACTTAGTCGCTGTCTCCCGCGTTAGCGAGGCAGGGCAAGGAGACAGACGAAAGAATGGCCCAACCCACCCACATACACATGTATATACATACACATCCACACACGCAAATATACATACCTGTACATCTCAACGTAAACATATATATGCACACTCAGCCATATACATATATACACATGTACATAATTCATACGGTGTGCCCTTATTCATTCCCGTCGCCACCTTTCCACACATGAAATGACAGCCCCCTCCCCCTGCATGTGCGCGATGTGGCGCTAGGAAAAGACAACAAAGGCCACATTCGTTCACATTCAGTCTTTAGCTCTCATGTATAATGTACCGAAACCAAAGCTCCCTTTCCACATCCAGGCCCCACAGAGCTTTCCATGGTTTAACCCAGACGTTTCACATGCCCTGGTTCAATCCATTGACAGCACGTCGAAACCGGTATACCAAATAATTCCAATTCGCTTTATTCCTTGCACACCGTTCACCCTCCTGCATGTTTAGGCCCCAATAGCCCAAAACATTTTTCACTCCATCCTTCAACCTCCAATTTGGTCCACCACTTCTCGTTCCCTCCACCTCTGACACATATATCCTCTTTGTCAGTCTTTCCTCAATCATTCTCTCCATGTGACCAAACCATTTCAATACACCCTCTTCTGCTCTCTGAGCCACACTCTTTTTATTACAACACATCTCTCTTACCCTTTCATTACTTACTCGATCAAACCACCTCACACCACATATTGTCCTCAAACATCTCATTTCCAACACATCCACCCTCCGCCGCACAACTCTATCAATAGCCCACGCCTGGCAACGATATGCAACGATATAACATTGTTGGAATCACTCTTCCTTCAAACAAACACATTTCTGCTTTCCGAGATAACGTTCTCGCCTTCCACATTTTTCAACGCTCCCAGGACTTTCGCCCCTCCAACACCCTGTGACTCACCTCCGCTTCCATGGTTCCATCCGCTGCTAAATCCACTCCCACATATCTAAAACACTTCACTTAATCCAGTTTTTCTCCATTCAAACTTACCTCCCAATTGACTTGTCCCTCAATCATACTGTACCTAATAACCTTGCTCTTATTCACATTTACTCTCTACTTTCTTCATTCACACACTTTACCAAACTCAGTAACCAGCTTCTGCAGTTTCTCACTCGAATCAGCCACCAGCGCTGTATCATCTGCGAACAACAACTGACTCACTTCCTAAGCACTCTCATCCACAACAGACTGCATGCTTGCCGCTTTCTCCAAAACTCTTGCATTCACCTCCCTAACAACCCCATCCATAAACCAATTAAACAACCATGGAAACATCACGCACCCCTGTCGCAAACCGACATTCACTGAGAACCAATTACTTTCCTATCTTCCTAGTAGTACACATGCCTTATATCCAAAAAAAATTTTTTACTGATGCTAGCAACTTCCCTACCACAACATAAATTGTTAACACTTTCCATAGAGCATCTCTATCAACTCTATCATATGCCTTCTCCAGATCTATACATGCTAAATACAAATCCATTTGATTTTCTAAGTATTTCTCACATTCTTCAAAGCAAACACCTGATCCACACATCCTTTACCACTTCTGAATCCACACTGCTCTTCCCCATTCTGATGCTCTGTACATCATTTCACCTTCTCAATCAATACCCTCCCATATAATTTCCCAGGAATACTCAACAAACTTATATCTCTATAATTTGAGCACTCACCTTTATCCCTTTTGCTTTTGTACAATGGCACTATGCATGCATTCCGCCAATCCTCAGGCACCTCACCATGAGTCATACATACATTGAATTCCTTATCAACCAGTCAACAACGCAGTCACCCCCTTTTTTAATAAATCTCACTGCAATACCATGCAAACCCACTGCCTTGCCGGCTTTCATCTTCCGCAAAGCTTTTACTACCTCTTCTCTGTTTACCAAATCATTCTCCCTAACCCTCTCACTTTGCATACCACCCCGACCAAAACACCCTATATCTGCCACTCTATCGTCTAAAACATTCAACAAACCTTCAAAATACTCACTCCATGTCCTTCTCATATCAAAACTGATTGTTATTACCTCCGCATTTGCCCCCTTCACCGATGTTCCCATTTGTTCTCTCGTCTTACGAACTTAATTTACGTCCTTCCAAAACATCTTTTCATTCTCCCTAAATCTTAATGATACTCTCTCGCCCTAACTCTTATTTGCCCTCTTTTTCACCTCTTGTACCTTTCTTCTGACCTCCTGCTTCTTTTTTTTTTATACATCTCCCAGTCATTTGTATTATTTCCCTGCAAAAATCGTCCAAATGCCTCTCTCTTATCTTTCAATAATAATCTTACTTCTTTATCCCGCCACTCACTACCCTTTCTAATTTGCCCACCTCCCACTCTTCTAATGCCACAAGCATCTTTTGTGGAAGCCATCACTGCTTCCCTAAATACATCCCATTCCTCCCCCACTCCCCTAACGTCCTTTACTCTTACCTTTCTCCATTCTGCACTCGGTCTCTCTTGGTAATTCCACACACAAGTCTCCTTCCCAAGCTCACTTACTCTCACTATTCTCTTCACCCCAACATTCTCTCTTTTTTTCTGAAAACCTCTACAAATCTTCACCTTCGCCTCCACAAGATAATGATCAGACATCCCTCCAGTTGCACCTCTCAGAATATTAACATGGAAAAGTCTCTCTTTCATGCACCTATCAATTAACATGTAATCCAATAACGCTCTATGGCCATCTCTCGTACTTACTTACGTATACCTATGTATATCTCTCTTTTAAACCAGGTATTCCCAATCACCAGTCCTTTCTAAGCACACAAATATCCAAGCTCTTCACCATTCCCATTTGCACACTGAACACCCCATGAACACCAATTAATCCCTCGATTGCCATATTACTCAACTTTGCATTGAAATCACCCATCACTATAGCCGGTCTATTGCATCAAAAATGCTAACAAACTCACTCAGCTGTTTCCAAAACACTTGTCGTTCATGATCTTTCTTCTCATGCCCAGGTGAATAGGCACCAATAATCACCCATCTCTCTCCATCCACTTTCAGTTTTACTCATATCAATCTAGAGTTTACTTTCTTACACTCCCACAACCCCTGTTTCAGGAGTAGTGCTACTCCTTCCCTTGCTCTTGTCCTCTCATCAACTCCTGACTTTACTCCCAAAACATGTATATATTTCTATGAGTCCAAGGGGAAAATGAAACACGATAAGTTCCCGAGTGCAGTTTCGTGTAATAATCACATCAGGGGAGACACAGGAGATACATCGAAGCTAGGACGCCATTTGGTAAACATGCGATTGTCCAAAACATACAACGAACGTTCATGAACTTATCATTTTACATATTTTTCAACAATAAAGTTTTCTAATTTGTATAGACCATCACTAATATTAAAGTTATGATTCTTTGTGTATTTGGTAATAGCAGATTCAATGATATTTCTCGTGGTAACAGAGTTAGAGTTAATAACTGAGATGGCATTACTCCAGTCAGTACAATGATCATAGTTTTTAACATAATTAAACAAGGCATTTGATTCTTGTCCCGTTCTTGTACTATATCTTTACAAGTCTGCCCAGTATAAAATTTATCACAATTTCCACATGGAACTTTATAGATGCATCCAAGAGAATTTTCGGGTAAATTCCTGATTAAGATATTCTTTATAATATCATCGTTGCTGAAGGAAACATTTACATTAAAGGATTTAAGCAACATAGGAAGTAAAGAGAAATTATTATTAAAAGGAGAAGTAAAATATTCTTGGTGTCAATGGCAGGTTTGGGCTCAACTCTACAAAATGATTTCTTTGCTAACATAAGGGATTTATCAATAAAAGATCTAGGGTACTTTAACTTAGATCCAATAGAATATATCTTCTGAAACTCATCATCAATAAACTTTGGACTGCAAATACGTAAAGCCCTAAGGAACATAGATTGAAATGATGTGGATCAGGTGTTTGCTTTCAAGAATGTATTTGAGAAATACTTAGAAAAGCAAATGGATTTGTATGTAGCATTTATGGAACTGGAGAAGGCATATGATAGAGTTGATAGAGATGCTCTGTGGAAGGTATTAAGAATATATGGTGTGGGAGGCAAGTTGTTAGAAGCAGTGAAAAGTTTTTATCGAGGATGTAAGGCATGTGTTCGAGTAGGAAGAAATGAAAGAGATTTGTTCTCAGAGAATGTTTGTTTGCGGCAGGTGTGTGTGATGTCTCCATGGGTGTTTAATTTGTCTAGAGATGGGGTTGTTAGGGAGGTGAATGCAAGAGTTTTGGAAAAAGGGGCAACTATGCAGTCTGTTGTGGAAGGGAGAATTTGGGAAGTGAGTCAGTTGTTGTTCGCTGATGATACAGCGCTGGTGGTTGATTCGTGTAAGAAACTGCAGAAGCTGGTGACTGACTTTGGTAAAGTATGTGAAAGAAGAAAGCTGAGAATAGATGTGAATAAGAGCAAGGTTATAAGGTACAGTAAGGTTGAGGGACAAGTCAACTGGGAGGTAAGTTTGAATGGAGAAAAACTGGAGGAAGTGAAGTCTTTTAGATATCTAGGAGTGGATTTAGCAGCGGATGGAACCATGGAAGCGGAACTGAATCATAGGGTAGGGGATGGGGCGAAAGTTCTGGGAGCGTTGAAGAATGTGTGGAAGTCGAGATCATTATCACGAAAAACAAAAAATGGTATGTTTAAAGGAATAGTGATTCCAACAATGTTATATGGTTGCGAGGCGTCGGCTATGGATAGAGTTGTGCGGATGAGGGTGGATAACTGGATATGAGATGTTTAAAGACAATATGTGGTGTGAGGTGGTTTGATCGAGAAAGTAATAATAGGGTAAGAGAGATGTGTGGTAATAAAAAGAGTGTGGTTGAGAGAGCAGAAGAGGGTGTTTTGAAATGGTTTGGTCTCATGGAGAGAATGAGTGAGGAAAGATTGACCAAGAGGATATATATGTCAGAGGTGGAGGGAAGGAAGGGAAGTGGGAGACCAAATAGGACGTGGAAAGAAGGAGTGAAAACGATTCTGAGTGATCGGGGCCCGAACATGCAGGAGGGTAAAAGGCGTGCAAGAAATAGAGTGAATTGGAACGATGTGGTATACCTGGGTCGACTTGCTGTCAATGGATTGAACCAGGGCATGTGAAGCGTCTGGGGTAAGCCATGGAAAGTTTTGTGGGATATTGTTTTCGATGCATTATTACATGACAGCTAGAGACTGAGTGTGAACGAATGTGATCTTTGTTGTCTTTTCCTAGCGCTACCTCGCGCACATGAGGGGGGGGAGGCAGTTGATATTTCATGTGTGGCAGGGTGGCGACAGGAATGAATAAAGGCAGACAGTATGAATTATGTACATGTGTATTTGTATATGTCTGTGTGTGTATATATAGATATACGTAGAGATGTATAGGTATGTATATTTGCGAGCGTGGGCGTGTATGTATATACATGTGTATGTGGGTGGGTTGGGCCATTCTTTCGTCTCTCGTTTCCTTGCGCTACCTCGCTAACGCGGGAGACAGCGAGAAAGCAATATATATATATATATATATATATATATATATATATATATATATATATATATATATATATTCTTTTTTTTTTTTTTTGCTTCGTCGCTGTCTCCCGCGTTTGTGAGGTAGCGCAAGGAAACAGACGAAAGAAATGGCCCAACCCACCCCCATACACATGTATATACATATACGTCCACACACGCAAATATACATACCTACACAGCTTTCCATGGTTTACCCCAGACGCTTCACATGCCCTGGTTCAATCCACTGACAGCACGTCAACCCCGGTATACCACATCGATCCAATTCACTCTATTCCTTGCCCTCCTTTCACCCTCCTGCATGTTCAGGCCCCGATCACACAAAATCTTTTTCACTCCATCTTTCCACTTCCAATTTGGTCTCCCACTTCTCCTCGTTCCCTCCACCTCCGACACATATACCCTCTTGGTCAATCTTTCCTCACTCATTCTCTCCATGTGCCCAAACCATTTCAAAACACCCTCTTCTGCTCTCTCAACCACGCTCTTTTTATTTCCACACATCTCTCTTACCCTTACGTTACTTACTCGATTAAACCACCTCACACCACATTTTGTCCTCAAACATCTCATTTCCAGCACATCCACCCTCCTGCGCACAACTCTATCCATAGCCCACCCCTCGCAACCATACAACATTGTTGGAACCACTATTCCTTCAAACATACCCATTTTTGCTTTCCGAGATAATGTTCTCGACTTCCACACATTCTTCAAGGCTCCCAGGATTTTCGCCCCCTACTCCACCCTATGATCCACTTCCGCTTCCATGGTTCCATCCGCTGCCAGATCCACTCCCAGATATCTAAAACACTTCACTTCCTCCAGTTTTTCTCAATTCAAACTTACCTCCCAATTGACTTGACCCTCAACCCTACTGTACCTAATAACCTTGCTCTTATTCACATTTACTCTTAACTTTCTTCTTTCACACACTTTACCAAACTCATATATATATATATATATATCTTTTTCTTTCTTTTATACTATTCGCCATTTCCCGCGTTAGCGAGGTAGCATTAAGAACAGAGGACTGGGCCTTTGAGGGAATACCCTCACCTGGCCCAATTCTCTGTTCCTTCTTTTGGAAAAAAAAAAAAAAAAAAAAAAAAAAAAAAAAAAAAAAAAAAAAAACGAGAGGGGAGGATTTCCAGCCCCCCGCTCCCTCCCCTTTTAGTCGCCTTCTACGACACGCAGGGAATACGTGGGAAGTATTCTTAATCCCCTATCCCCTGTACAGAATGAAAAAAGGTGAGAACAAAGGAGGAAAGGGGTGTGGGGGAGGAATGGGATGTGTTTAGGGAAGCAGTGATAGCTTGCGGAAAAGATAATTGTGGCATCAAAAGCGTGAGAGGTGGGCAGATTGGAAAGGTTATTGAGTGGTGGGATGAAAAAGTAAGATTATTAGTGAAAGAGAAGATAGAGGCATATAGACGATTTTTACAGGGAAATAATGCACATGAGTTGGAGATGTATAACAGAAAGAGGCAGGAGATGAAGAAAAAGGTGCTAGAGGTCTAAAAGCGGGCAAATGAGAGTTGGGGTGAGAGAGTATCATTGAATTTTCGGGAGGATAAAAAGATGTTTTGGAATGAGGTAAATAAAGTGCGTAAGACAAGGGAACAAATGGGAACTTCAGTGAAGGAGGCTGATGGAGAGGTGATAGAAATTAGTGGTGATGTGAGGAGATGGAGTGAGTACTTGAAGGCTTGTTGAATGTGTTTTATGATAGAGTAGCAGATATAGGGTGTTTTGATGGAGGTGTTGTGAAAAGTGAGAGGGTTAGGGAAAATGATTTGGTCAACAGAGAAGAGGTAGTAAAAGCTTTGCGGAAGATGAAAGCCGGGAAGACGGCGGGTTTGGATGTTATTGCAGTGGAATTTATTAAAAAATGGTGGTGACTGTATTATTGATTAGTTGGTAAGGTTATCTAATGTATGTATGACTCATGGTGAGGTGCCTGAGGATTGGCGGAATGCTTGCATAGTGCCATTGTAGAAAGGCAAAGGGGATAAAAGTGAGTGCTTGAATTACAGAGGTATAAGTCTGTTGAGTATTCCTGGTAAATTATATGGGAGGGTATTGATTGAGAGGGTGAAGGCATGTACAGAGCATCAGATTGGGGAAGAGCAATGTGGTTTCAGAGGTGGAAGAGGATGTTTGGATCAGGAGATTGCTTTGAAGAATGTGTGTGAGAAATACTTTGTA
>NC_092224.1:49026812-49149312 GCF_036320965.1 Panulirus ornatus
AGGCAACTACTAAAGTATACCTGTCAAGTTTATCTTGTGATTTCTTAACAGCTATAGAAAAGCGTACGAGAAGTAGGTATCTCTCACTAGCTTACAAGTGCTTGAGATATTTGAGCTTACAGATCCAGGCAGCACTGGTGCACGAACACGGTCACGTACCCACCCCTCCCTTAAAGTAAAGTCAGTGGAGCCTGACAGGCCCGTCCTACAGCTAGCACAATTTTCACCCCACGGTAATATAAGATGGTTCCGGCAGCCAGTGGGTGGCTAACTCAGTCTACTCTAACACCCAGCCTTGAATTCGCCCGGCACTGTACCTACTGCCTGATGCTTTTCCTTAAGGTCTCTGTGACGGTCGTGGGAGATATGGGCACAAATATTCTGAACATCATCACATGTGGACGTTCAATTTTACTTAAAGTCGTCCATCGTCAAGAACAGTCACACCTTCATTACCATAGTAAGTTTCTTTTCACGTCACAAATTCTCTGTGAATTCTGTGACGCACAATCGTTTTAATATATATATATATATATATATATATATATATATATATATATATATATATATATATATATATAATATATATATGTATATATATATATATATATATATATATATATATATATATATATATATATATATATATATGTATATATATTTATATTTATTTATTTTATTATTATACTTTGTCGTTGTCTCCCGCGTTTGCGAGGTAGCGCAAGGAAACAGACGAAAGAAATGGCCCAACCCACCCACCCATACACATGTATATACATACGTCCACACACGCAAATATACATACCTACACAGCTTTCCATGGTTCACCCCAGACGCTTCACATGCCTTGATTCAATCCACTGACAGCACGTCAAACCCGGTATACCACATCGCTCCAATTCACTCTATTCCTTGCCCTCCTTTCACCCTCCTGCATGTTCAGGCCCCGATCACACAAAATCTTTTTCACTCCATCTTTCCACCTCCAATTTGGTCTCCCTCTTCTCCTCGTTCCCTCCACCTCCGACACATATATCCTCTTGGTCAATCTTTCCTCACTCATTCTCTCCATGTGCCCAAACCACTTCAAAACACCTTCTTCTGCTCTCTCAACCACGCTCTTTTTATTTCCACACATCTCTCTTACCCTTACGTTACTCACTCGATCAAACCACCTCACACCACACATTGTCCTCAAACATCTCATTTCCAGCACATCCATCCTCCTGCGCACAACTCTATCCATAGCCCACGCCTCGCAACCATACAACATTGTTGGAACCACTATTCCTTCAAACATACCCATTTTTGCTTTCCGAGATAATGTTCTCGACTTCCACACATTCTTCAAGACCCCCAGAATATTCGCCCCCTCCCCCACCCTATGATCCACTTCCGCTTCCATGGTTCCATCCGCTGCCAGATCCACTCCCAGATATCTAAAACACTTCACTTCCTCCAGTTTTTCTCCATTCAAACTCACCTCCCAATTGACTTGACCCTCAACCCTACTGTACCTAATAACCTTGCTCTTATTCACATTTACTCTTAACTTTCTTCTTCCACACACTTTACCAAACTCAGTCACCAGCTTCTGCAGTTTCTCACATATATATATATATATATATATATATATATATATATATATATATATATATATATATATATATATATATATATATATATATATATATATATATATATATATATATATATATATATATATATATATATATATATATATATATATATATATATATATTCCTATGAGTCCACGGGGAAAATGAAACACGAAAAGTTCCCAAGTGCACTTTCATGTAATAATCATATCATCAGGGGAGACACAAGACAGAAATATAACAGTCAGTTGATATACATCGAAGAGACGAAGCTAGGACACCATATGGTAAACATGTTTACCAAATGGCGTCCTAGCTTCGTCTCTATGATGTATATCAACTGACTGTTATATTTCTCTCTTGTGTCTCCCTGAAGATGTGATTATTACACGAAAGTGCACTTGGGAACTTTTCGTGTTTCATTTTCCCCATGGACTCATAGGAATATCTTGATCACGGGCAGAATTGTGATCCTTTCCAACAATATATATATATATATATATATATATATATATATATATATATATATATATATATATATATATATATATATATATATATATATATATATATTTCTTTTTTTTTTCTATTTTCCTTTGTCGCTGTCTCCCGCGTTAGCGAGGTAGCGCAAGGAAACAGACGAAAGAGTGGCCCAACCCACCCCCATACACATGTACATACATACACGTCCACACATGCAAATATACATACCTATACATCTCAATGTACACATATATATTCACACAAAGACATATACATATATACACATGTACATAATTCATGTACATAATTATGTAAGTAGGAGAGATGGCCAGAGAGCGTTATTGGATTACGTGTTAATTGACAGGCGTGCGAAAGAGAGACTTTTGGATGTTAATGTGCTGAGAGGTGCAACTGGAGGGATGTCTGATCATTATCTTGTGGAGGCTAAGGTGAAGATTAGTATGGGTTTTCAGAAAAGAGGAGTGAATGTTGGGGTGAAGAAGGTGGTGAGAGTAAGTGAGCTTGGGAAGGAGACCTGTGTGGGGAAGTACCAGGAGAGACTGTGTACAGAATGGAAAAAGGTGAGAACAATGGAAGTAAGGGGAGTGGGGGAGGAATGGGATGTATTTAGGGAATCAGTGATGGATTGCGCAAAAGATGCTTGTGGCATGAGAAGAGTGGGAGGTGGGCTGTTTAGAAAGGGTAGTGAGTGGTGGGATGAAGAAGTAAGAGTATTAGTGAAAGAGAAGAGAGAGGCATTTGGACGATTTTTGCAGAGAAAAAATGCAATTGAGTGGGAGAAGTATAAAAGAAAGAGACAGGAGGTCAAGAGAAAGGTGCAAGAGGTGAAAAAAAGGGCAAATGAGAGTTGGGGTGAGAGACTATCAGTAAATTTTAGGGAGAATAAAAAGATGTTCTGGAAGGAGGTAAATAGGGTGCGTAAGACAAGGGAGCAAATGGGAACTTCAGTGAAGGGCGTAAATGGGGAGGTGATAACAAGTAGCGGTGATGTGAGAAGGAGATGGAATGAGTATTTTGAAGGTTTGTTGAATGTGTCTGATGACAGAGTGGCAGATATAGGGTGTTTTGGTCGAGGTGGTGTGCAAAGTGAGAGGGTTAGGGAAAATGATTTGGTAAACAGAGAAGAGGTAGTAAAAGCTTTGCGGAAGATGAAAGCCGGCAAGGCAGCAGGTTTGGATGGTATTGCAGTGGAATTTATTAAAAAAGGGGGTGACTGTATTGTTGACTGGTTGTAAGGTTATTTAATGTATGTATGACTCATGGTGAGGTGCCTGAGGATTGGCGGAATGCGTGCATAGTGCCATTGTACAAAGGCAAAGGGGATAAGAGTGAGTGCTCAAATTACAGAGGTATAAGTTTGTTGAGTATTCCTGGTAAATTATATGGGAGGGTATTGATTGAGAGGGTGAAGGCATGTACAGAGCAACAGATTGGGGAAGAGCAGTGTGGTTTCAGAAGTGGTAGAGGATGTGTGGATCAGGTGTTTGCTTTGAAGAATGTATGTGAGAAATACTTAGAAAAGCAAATGGATTTGTATGTAGCATTTATGGATCTGGAGAAGGCATATGATAGAGTTGATAGAGATGCTCTGTGGAAGGTATTAAGAATATATGGTGTGGGAGGAAAGTTGTTAGAAGCAGTGAAAAGTTTTTATCGAGGATGTAAGGCATGTGTACGTGTAGGAAGAGAGGAAAGTGATTGGTTCTCAGTGAATGTAGGTTTGCGGCAGGGGTGTGTGATGTCTCCATGGTTGTTTAATTTGTTTATGGATGGGGTTGTTAGGGAGGTAAATGCAAGAGTCCTGGAAAGAGGGGCAAGTATGAAGTCTGTTGGGGATGAGAGAGCTTGGGAAGTGAGTCAGTTGTTGTTCGCTGATGATACAGCGCTGGTGGCTGATTCATGTGAGAAACTGCAGAAGCTGGTGACTGAGTTTGGTAAAGTGTGTGGAAGAAGAAAGTTAAGAGTAAATGTGAATAAGAGCAAGGTTATTAGGTACAATAGGGGTGAGGGTCAAGTCAATTGGGAGGTGAGTTTGAATGGAGAAAAACTGGAGGAAGTGAAGTGTTTTAGATATCTGGGAGTGGGTCTGTCAGCGGATGGAACCATGGAAGCGGAAGTGGATCATAGGGTGGGGGAGGGGGCGAAAATTTTGGGAGCCTTGAAAAATGTGTGGAAGTCGAGAACATTATCTCGGAAAGCAAAAATGGGTATGTTTGAAGGAATAGTGGTTCCAACAATGTTGTATGGTTGCGAGGCGTGGGCTATGGATAGAGATGTGCGCAGGAGGATGGATTTGCTGGAAATGAGATGTTTGAGGAAAATGTGTGGTGTGAGGTGGTTTGATCAAGTAAGTAACGTAAGGGTAAGAGAGATGTGTGGAAATAAAAAGAGCGTGGTTGAGAGAGCAGAAGAGGGTGTTTTGAAATGGTTTGGGCACATGGAGAGAATGAGTGAGGAAAGATTGACCAAGAGGATATATGTGTCGGAGGTGGAGGGAACGAGGAGAAGAGGGAGACCAAATTGGAGGTGGAAAGATGGAGTGAAAAAGATTTTGTGTGGTCGGGGCCTGAACATGCAGGAGGGTGAAAGGAGGGCAAGGAATAGAGTGAATTGGAGCGATGTGGTATACAGGGGTTGACGTGCTGTCAGTGGATTGAATCAAGGCATGTGAAGCGTCTGGGGTAAACCATGGAAAGCTGTGTAGGTATGTATATTTGCGTGTGTGGACGTGTGTATGTACATGTGTATGGGGGGGGGGGGTTGGGCCATTTCTTTCGTCTGTTTCCTTGCGCTACCTCGCAAACGCGGGAGACAGCGACAAAGTATAAAAAAAAAAAAAAAAAAACATAATTCATACTTTATACCTTTATTTATTCCCACTGCCACCTCGCGACACATGGAATAACAACCCCCTCCCCCACATGTGTGCGAGGTAGCGCTAGGAAAAGACAACAAAGGCCCCAGTCGTGCACACTCAGTATCTAGCTGTCATGTAATAATGCACCGAAACCACAGCTCCCTTCCCACCTCCAGGCCCCACACAACTTTCCATGGTTTACCCCAGACGCTTCACATGCCCTGGTTCAATCAATTTATAGCACGTCGACCCCGGTATACCACATAGTTTCCAATTCGCTCTATTCCTTGCACGCCTTTCATCCTCCTGCATGTTCAGGCCCCGATCACTCAAAACCTTTTTCACTCCATCTTTCCACCTCCAATTTGGTCTCCCACATCTCCTTCGTTCCCTCCACCTCTGACACATTTATCCTCTTGGTTAATCTTTCCTCACTCATTCTCTCCATGTGACCAAACCATTTCAAAACACCCTCTTTGCTCTCTCAACCACACTCTTTTTATTTCCACACATCTCTCTTACCCTTACATTACTTACTCGATCAAACCACCTCACACCACATATTGTCCTCAAACATCTCATTTCCAGCACAACCACCCTCCTACGCACAACTCTATCCATAGCCCACGCCTCGCAGCCATACAGCATTGTTGGAACCACTATTCCTTCAAACATACCCATTTTTGCTTTCCGAGATAATGTTCTCGACATTCTTCAAGGCTCCCAGAAATTTCGCCCCATCCCCCACCCTATGATTCACATCCGCTTCCATGGTTCCGTCCGCTGCAAGATCCACTCCCATATATCTAAAACGCTTTACTTCCTCCAGTTTTTCTACATTCAAACTTACCTACCAATTGACTTGACTCTCAACCCTACTGTACCTAATAACCTTGTTCTTATTCACATTTTCTCTTAACTTTCTTCTTTCACGCACTTTACCAAACTCAGTCACCAGCTTTTGCAGTTTCTCACATGAATCAGCCGCCAGCGCTGTATCATCAGCGAACAACAACTGACTCACTTCTCAAGCTCTCTCATCCCCAACAGACTTCATACTTACCCGTCTTTCCAAAACTCTTGCATTCACCTCCCTAACAACCCCATCCATAAACAAATTAAACAACCATGGAGACATCACACACCCCTGCCGTAAACCTACATTCACTGAGAACCAATCACTTTCCTCTCTCCCTACACGTACACATGCCTTACATCCTCGATAAAAACTTTTCACTGCTTCTAACAACTTGCCTCCCACACTATATATTCTTAGTACCTTCCACAGAGCGTCTCTATCAACTCTATCATATGCCTTCTCCAGATCCATAAATGCTACATACAAATCCATTTGCTTTTCTAAGTATTTCTCACGTACATTCTTCAAAGCAAACACCTAATCCACACATCCTCTGCTACTTCTGAAACCACACTGCTCTTCCCCAGTCTGATGCTCTGTACATGCCTTGACCCTCTCAATCAATATCCTCCCATATAATTTACCAGGAATACTCAACAAACTTATACATCTGTAATTTCAGCACTCACTCTTATACCCTTTGCCTTTGTAGAATGGCACTATGCACGCATTCCGCCAATCCTCAGGCACCTCACCATGAATCATACATACATTGAATAACCTTACCAACAAGTCAACAATAAAGTCACCCCTTTTTTAATAAATTCCACTGCAATTCCATCCAAACCTGCTGCCTTGCCGGCTTTCATCCTCCGCAACTCTTTTTCTACCTCTTCTCTGTTTACCAAATCATTTTCGCTCACCCTCTCATTATGCACACCACCTCGACCAAAACACCCTATATCTGCCACTCTATCATCAAACACATTCAACAAACCTTCAAAATACTCACTCCATCTCCTTCTCACATCACCACTACTTGTTATCACCTCCCCATTAGCCCCCTTCACTGAAGTTCCCATTTGCTCCCTTGTCTTACGCACTTTATTTACCTCCTTCCAAAACATCTTATTTTCCATAAAATTTAATGATAATCTCTCACCCCAACTCTCTTTTGCCCTCTTTTTTCACCTCTTGCACCTTTCTCTTGACCTCCTGTCTCTTTCTTTTATACCTATCCCACTCATTTGCATTTTTTCCCTGCAAAAATCGTCCAAATGCCTCTCTCCTCTCTTTCACTAATAATCTTACTTCTTCATCCCACCACTCACTACACTTTCTAATAAACCCACCTCCCACGCTTCTCATGCCACAAGAATCTTTTGCCCAAGCCATCACTGCTTCCCTAAATACATCCCATTCCTCCCCCACTCCCCTTACCTCCTTTGTTCTCAACTTTTTCCATTCTGTACTCAGTCTCTCCTGGTACTTCCTCACACAAGTCTCCTTCCCAAACTCACTTAATCTCACCACTCTCTTCACCCCAACATTCTTCTTTTCTGAAAAACCCTACAAATCTTCACCTTCGCCTCCACAATATAATGATCAGACATCCCTCCAGTTGCACCTCTCAGCACATTAACATCCAAAAGTCTCTCTTTCGTGTGCCTATCAATTAACACGTAATCCAATAACGCTCTCTGGCCCTCTCTCCTACTTACATACGTATACTTATGTATATCTCGCTTTTTAAACCAGGTATTCCCACTCAACAGTCCTTTTTCACCACATGAATCTACAAGCTCTTCACCATTTCCATTTACAACACTGAACACCCCATGTATACCAATTATTCCCTCAACTGCCACATTACTCACCTTTGCATTCAAATCAGCCGTCACTATAACCCGCTCTTGTGCATCTAAACCACTAACACACTCATTCAGCTGCTCCCAAAACACTTGTCTCTCATGTTCTTTCTTCTCATACCCAGGTGCATATGCACCAATAATCACCCATCTCTCTCCATCAACTTTCAGTTTTACCCATATCAATCTAGAATTTACTTTCTTGCACTCTTTCACATACTCCTACGACTCCTGTTTCAGGAGTAGTGCTACTCCTTCCCTTGCTCTTGTCCTCTCAATAACCCCTGAATTTACTCCCAAGACATTCCCAAACCACTCTTCCCCTTCACCCTTGAGCTTCGTTTCACTCAGAGCCAAAACATCCAGGTTCCTTTCCTCAAACATACTACATATCTCTCCTTTTTTCTCATCTTGGTTACATCCACACACATTTAGACACCCCAGTCTGAGCCTTCGATGAGGATGAGCACTCCCCGTGTGACTCCTTCTTCTGTTTCCCCTTTTAGAAAGTTAAGATACAAGGAGGGGAGGCCACCCGCTCCCGCCCCCTTTAGTCGCCTTCTACGACACGTGAGGAATGCATGGGAAGTATTGTTTCTCCCGTCTCCACAGGGATAATATATATATATATTGAAGAATGTGTGGAAGTCGAGAACATTATCTCGGAAAGCAAAAATGGGTATGTTTGAAGGAATAGTGGTTCCAACAATGTTGTATGGTTGCGAGGCGTGGGCTATGGATAGAGTTGTGCGCAGGAGGATGGATGTGCTGGAAATAAGATGTTTGAGGACAATGTGTGGTGTGAGGTAGTTTGATCGAGTAAGTAACGTAAGGGTAAGAGAGATGTGTGGAAATAAAAAGAGCGTGGTTGAGATAGCATAAGAGGGTGTTTTGAAATGGTTCGGGCACATGGAGAGAATGAGTGAGGAAAGATTGACCAAGAGAATATATGTGTCGGAGGTGGAGGGAACGAGGAGAAGAGGGAGACCAAATTGGAGGTGGAAAGATGGAGTGAAAAAGATTTTGTGTGATCGGGGCCTGAACATGCAGGAGGGTGAAAGGAGGGCAAGGAATAGAGTGAATTGGAGCGATGTGGTATACCGGGGTTGACGTGCTGTCAGTGGATTGAATCAAGGCATGTGAAGCGTCTGGGGTAAACCATGGAAAGTTGTGTAGGTATGTATATTTGCGTGTGTGGACGTATGTATATACATGTGTATGGGAGTGGGTTGGGCCATTTCTTTCGTCTGTTTCCTTGCGCTACCTCGCAAACGCGGGAGACAGCGACAAAGCAAAAAAAAAAAAAAAATATATATATATATATATATATATATATATATATATATATATATATATATATATACACCCACCCACATACACATGATTATACATACACGTCCACACACGTACATATACATATATATACATTTACAGATATATATATATATATATATATATATATATATATATATATATATATATATATATATATATATATATATATATACATATATATATATATATATATATATATATACTCATGTGCATAATTCATACTTACTGCCGTTTTATTCATTCCCGTCGCCACCCCGCCAAATGTGAAATGACAACCCGCAATTCCCCCCCCCCCCCCCCCCCACCCCCCACCCTCGCATACACGCGAGGTAGCGCTAGGAAAAGACAACAAAGGCCACATTCGTTCACACTCAGTTTCTAGCTCTCATGTATGATGCACCGAAACCACAGCTCCCTTTCCACATCCAGGCCCTACAAAAGTTTCCCTGGTTTACTCCAGACGCTTCATATGCCCTGGTTCAATCCACTGACAGCACGTCGACCCCGTTACACCACTAGTACTGCTATTACTGCAACTATTATTACTATTGACGGTGCTGTTTATGATGATAGTGATGATGATGATGATGATGGTGATGATGATGATGATATCTATACATTTATTTGTATGTGTGTGAGTATGTATGTGTAATGACTTACTGATAATTGCCTATTTTATTGTACGGGAGGGAGTTTTACACTTTTAGGGCCTATCTATTGAACATACTCTACTGTCATACAACGTCTTCAAATTATGTATGCTGTCTGCGTTAATTATGTCCTCAGTCTTTATATTCCATTCATCGCCACTCTTATACAAGTTTCTTGTTTAATCCCATGTTATGTCCTGTGGTTGTTTTATCCTTACGTCTCTATAACAACTGTTCACTGCCTCTGTCATCTTAAAAAGTTAAAGGTTGTAACAATGTAACAATAAGTCACCCATCACTCTTTTCTATCTTCCAAGGTGGGATAGTTTAAAGCCTATAGCCTTGCCCTTTAACTTATCTCCCTTTTTATTGGTACCAACTTTGTTGTTCTCCTCTAAACCTTCTCTATTAGCTTTTTTTGCTTCTTTAGCTGCTGTGACTAAACTTGAGAACCATACTCTATAAGCTTTGTAGGAAATTAACAGCTTGGTGTATATTTCTCTATCTATATACTTGAAAGTTCTTTTGAAATTTTCCAGAAGACAATTTGTATAGTTTTCTTGTGTGTATGTGTGTGTGTGTGTGTGTGTGTGTGTGTGTGTGTGTGTGTGTGTGTGTGTGTGTGAATAAATGAATAAAGAACAGTTTATTGAATTCAAGTAGCCATACTGCTGAAAATACACAGTCGAGGAATTACATAATTGGCGGGTGATAAAATAGGAGTAACTAGTTAATTAATCACAAAGGAGCCTAAGTTTAAATAAGGTAGGGCTGGATACTTATACGGTTTGGAGAAGCACACGAGTAAAGTCTTTTTGATAGCTCAGGAAGTTTTATAGAGCAACTTTTATGGTTGATACATTATACATTAAGTGGTGATTCGTTGAATATTACGTGATATAAAGTTACAAACTGTTTGAACTGCAGTGGTATTGAGTTGACATGCATTATGTAAATTGATTGATGTAAAGTTGCATACTTGTTGAATTGCAGTAATGCCGTGTTGACTTATATTATGTATTTAGTTTTGATCATTAAGTGAAGAATATTTTCACGCTGGTTGCGTTACTGTAATACACTGGTTGATATACACATAACTATGGGAAAGTTAAGCTAATTGATTGCTTAGCTGTGCACTTGTTCACAGATTGTTGATGAAAATAATCACATGATTAGGTATAGGACCTTTCATGTGTCTGTACGAGCATGGTTGGCTGTACAAGGAGACTGTGGTGACGAATGTCTGTCAGACGATCGCCCCCTTGACCTTCGAGGAAATTTATGGAGCTCCTGTGGTCAGCTGGGTGGGTCACAACTCCTGTGGTCAGCTGGGTGGGTCACAACTCCTGTGGTCAGCTGGGTGGGTCACAACTCCTGTGGTCAGCTGGGTGGGTCACAACTCCTGTGGTCAGCTGGGTGGGTCACAACTCCTGTGATCAGCTGGGTGGGTCACAACTCCTGTGGTCAGCTGGGTGGGTCACAACTCCTGTGATCAGCTGGGTGGGTCACAACTCCTGTGATCAGCTGGGTGGGTCACAACTCCTGTGGTCAGCTGGGTGGGTCACAACTCCTGTGGTCAGCTGGTGGGTCACAACTCCTGTGGTCAGCTGGGTGGGTCACAACTCCTGTGGTCAGCTGGGTGGGTCACAACTCCTGTGGTCAGCTGGGTGGGTCACAACTCCTGTGGTCAGCTGGGTGGGTCACAGCTCCTGTGGTCAGCTGGGTGGGTCACAACTCCTGTGGTCAGCTGGGTGGGTCACAACTCCTGTGGTCAGCTGGGTGGGTCACAACTCCTGTGGTCAGCTGGGTGGGTCACAACTCCTGTGGTCAGCTGGGTGGGTCACAACTCCTGTGATCAGCTGGGTGGGTCACAACTCCTGTGGTCAGCTGGGTGGGTCACAACTCCTGTGGTCAGCTGGGTGGGTCACAACTCCTGTGATCAGCTGGGTGGGTCACAACTCCTGTGGTCAGCTGGGTGGGTCACAACTCCTGTGGTCAGCTGGGTGGGTCACAGCTCCTGTGATCAGCTGGGTGGGTCACAACTCCTGTGGTCAGCTGGGTGGGTCACAACTCCTGTGATCAGCTGGGTGGGTCACAACTCCTGTGATCAGCTGGGTGGGTCACAACTCCTGTGGTCAGCTGGGTGGGTCACAACTCCTGTGGTCAGCTGGGTGGGTCACAGCTCCTGTGATCAGCTGGGTGGGTCACAACTCCTGTGGTCAGCTGGGTGGGTCACAACTCCTGTGATCAGCTGGGTGGGTCACAACTCCTGTGGTCAGCTGGGTGGGTCACAACTCCTGTGGTCAGCTGGGTGGGTCACAACTCCTGTGATCAGCTGGGTGGGTCACAACTCCTGTGGTCAGCTGGGTGGGTCACAACTCCTGTGGTCAGCTGGGTGGGTCACAGCTCCTGTGGTCAGCTGGGTGGGTCACAACTCCTGTGGTCAGCTGGGTGGGTCACAACTCCTGTGGTCAGCTGGGTGGGTCACAACTCCTGTGATCAGCTGGGTGGGTCACAACTCCTGTGGTCAGCTGGGTGGGTCACAACTCCTGTGGTCAGCTGGGTGGGTCACAACTCCTGTGGTCAGCTGGGTGGGTCACAGCTCCTGTGGTCAGCTGGGTGGGTCACAACTTCTGTGGTCAGCTGGGTGGGTCACAACTCCTGTGGTCAGCTGGGTGGGTCACAACTCCTGTGGTCAGCTGGGTGGGTCACAACTCCTGTGGTCAGCTGGGTGGGTCACAGCTCCTGTGGTCAGCTGGGTGGGTCACAACTTCTGTGGTCAGCTGGGTGGGTCACAGTTCCTGTGGTCAGCTGGGTGGGTCACAACTCTGGTTAGGGGCCTTGGCTTGTTGTTTGCAATGATGCGACCGTAGCTCCAGCATAAACGGCAATAGCTCACTCGTAAAGGTTTCTAATCTGTATACCTCTTTCACAATCAAATTCATTAGTGGTAGACATTCTTGTGTGGATTTGGTAGGTCCAGAGTGTGTGTGTGTGTGTGTCTGTGTGTGTGTGGTTACCATTTGTGTGTTACTGGGAGAAAGTTCTACACTCATGCTCCACTATCTTATCTTTGTATTTGTGTACCATATCTTTACTCTTGTGTACACACACACACACACACACACACACACACACACACACACACACACACACACGCGCGCGCGCGCGTGCACACACACACACACACACACACACACACACACACACACACACACACACACACACACACCTACACACACACACACACACACACACACACACACACACACACACACACACACACACACACACCGATTCTACCAACTTCACACAAGAGAATCTACCGCTAATGTATTTGATTACGTATCCTTAGAAAAGTTAACCTTTTACTTATCGGTAATGGTTACCTCAGTCACTGGCATGGGGGGTATAGTGATGGAGTATAATGATGAAGGCCTTTCACACCAGGGAATACCTGGTTTAAAAAGCGATATATACATAAGTGTACGTATATAAGTAGGAGAGATGGCCAGAGAGCGTTATTCGATTACGTGTTAATTGATAGGAGCACGAAAGAGAGTGTTTTGGATGTTAATGTGCAGAGAGGTGCAACTGGAGGGATGTCTGATCATCATCTTCTTGAGGCGAAGGTGAAGATTTGAATGGGTTTTCAGAAATTGATTGGGGAAGAGCAGTGTGGTTTCAGAAGTGGTAGAGGATGTGTGGATCAGGCGTTTCCTTTGAAGAATGTATGCGAGAAATACTTAGAAAAGCAAATGGATTTATATGTAGCATTTATGGACATGGAGAAAGCATATGATAGAGTTGATAGAGATGCTCTGCGGAAGGTATCAAGAATAGTTGGTGTGGGAGGCAACTTCGTTGAAGCAGTGAAAAGTGTTTATCGAGGATGTAAGGCATGTGTACGTGTAGGAAGAGACAAAAGTGATTGGTTCTCAGTGAATGTAGGTTTGCGGCAGTGATGTGAGATGACTCCATGGTTGTTCAATCTGTTTATGGATGGGGTTGTTAGGGAGGTGAATGCAAGAGTTTTGTAAAGAGGGGCAGGTATGCAGTCTGTTGTATATGAGAGAGCTTGGGAAGTGAGTCAGTTGTTGTTCGCTGATGATACAGCGCTGGTGGTGGATTCATGTGAGAAACTGCAGAAGCTGGTGACTGAGTTTGGTAAAGTGTGTGAAAGAAGAAAGTTGAGATTAAATGTGAATGAGAGTAAGGTTATTAGGTACAGTAGGGTTGAGGGTCAAGTAAATTGAGAGGTAAGTTTGAATGGAGAAAAACTGGAGGAAGTGAAGTGTTTTAGATATCTGGGAGTGGATTTGGCAGCGGAGGGAATCATGGAAGCGGAAGTGAATGTTAGGGTGGGGGAGGGGGCGAAAATTCTGGGAGCCTTGAAGAATATTCGGAAGTCGAGAACATTATCTCGGAAAGCAAAAATGGGTATGTTTAAAGGAATAGTGGTTCCAACGATGTTGTATGGTTGCGAGGCGTCGGATATTGATAGTTGTGCGCAGGAGGGTGGATGTGCTGGAAATGAGATGATTGAGGATAATATGTGGTGTGAGGTGGTTTGATCGAGTAAGTAATAGTAGGGTAAGAGAGGTGTGTGGTAATAAAAAGAGTTTGGTTGAGAGAGCAGAAGAGGGTGTTTTGAAATGGTTTGGTCACATGGAGAGAATGATTGAGGAACGATTGACAAAAAGTATTTATGTGTCAGAGGTGGAGGGAACGAGGAGAAGTGGGAGGGCAAATTGGAGGTGGAAAGATGGAGTGAAAACGATTTTGAGTGATCGGGGTTTGAACATGCAGGAGGGTGAAAGGCGTGCAAGGAATAGAGTGAATTGGAACGATGTGGTATACCGGGGTCGAGGTGCTGTCAATGGATTGAACCAGGGCATGTGAAGCGTCCGGGGTAAAGCATTCAAAAGTTCTGTGGGACCCGAATATGGAAAGGGAGATGTGGTTTCGGTGCATTGTTACATGACAGCTAAAGACTGAGTGTGAACGAATGGGGCCTTTGTTGTCTTTGCCTAGCGCTACCTCGCACACATATGGGGGGAGGGGGTTGTTATTTCAGGTGTAGCGAGGTGGTGATGGGAATGAATAAATGCAGACAGTATGAATTATGTACATGTGTATATATGTATATATCTGTGTGTGTATATATATGTATACGTTGAAATGTATAGGTATGTATATTTGCGTGTGTGGACGTGTATGTATATACATGTGTATGTGGGTAGGTTGGGCCACTCTTTCGTCTGTTTCATTGCGCTACTTCGCTAACGCGGGAGACAGCAACAAAGCAAAATAAATAAAAGAATGAATAAATAAACAAATGCATATATATATATATATATATATATATATATATATATATATATATATATATATATATATATATATATATATATATATATATATATATATATATATATATATATGTATATATATATATATATATATATATATATATATTTATATGTATATATATCTTTTCTTTCTTTCATACTATTCGCCATTTCCCGCGTTAGCGAGGTAACGTTAAGAACAGAGGACTTGGCCTTTGAGGGAATATCCTTATCTGGACCCCTTCCGTTCCTTCTTTTGGAAATAAAAAAAAGAGAGAGGATACTTCCCACGCATTCCTTACGTGTCGCAGAAGGCGACTAAAGGGGACGTCAGCGCCAAAAACCCTTTCTTCCTTGTATTTTCACTTTCTAAAAGGGGAAAGAGATGAAGGAGTCACGCGAGGAGTGCTCTTCCTCCTCGAAGGCTCAGATTGGGGTGTTTAAATGTGTGTGGATGTAACCAAGATGAGGAAAAAGGAGAGATAGGTAGTATGTTTGAGGAAAGGAACCTGGATGTTTTGGCTCTAAGTGAAACGAAGCTCAAGGGTATAGGAGGGTGAAAGGCGTGCAAGGAATAGAGTGAATTGGAACGATGTGGAATACCGGGGTCGACGTGCTGTCAATGGATTGAACCAGGGCATGTGAAGCGTCTGGGGTAAAACATTCGAAAGTTCTGTGGGACCCGAATATGGAAAGGGAGCTGTGGTTTCGTTGCATTATTACATGACAGCTAGAGACTGAGTGTGAACGAATGTGGCCTTTGTTGTCTTTTCCTAGCGCTACCTCGCACACATATGGGGGAAGGGGGTTGTTATTTCATGTGTGGTGAGGTGGCGATGGGAATGAATAGATGTAGACAGTATGAATTATGCACATGTGTATATATGTATATATCTGTGTGTGTATATATACGTATACGTTGAAATGTATAAGTATGTATATTTGCGTGTGTGAACGTGTATGTATATACATGTGTATGTGGGTGGGTTGGGCCACTCTTTCGTCTGTTTCCTTGCGCTACTTCGCTAACGCGGGAGAAAGCAACAAAGCAAAACATATAAAGGAATGAATAAATAAATAGATGCATATATATATATATATATATATATATATATATATATATATATATATATATATATATATATGTTTAATTTGTTTATGGATGGGGTTGTTAGGGAGGTGAATGCAAGAGTTTTGGAAAGAGGGGCAAGTATGAAGTCTGTTGGGGATGAGAGAGCTTGGGAAGTGAGTCAGTTGTTGTTCGCTGATGATACAGCGCTGGTGGCTGATTCATGTGAGAAACTGCAGAAGCTGGTGACTGAGTTTGGTAAAGTGTGTGAAAGAAGAAAGTTAAGAGTAAATGTGAATAAGAGCAAGGTTATTAGGTACAGTAGGGTTGAGGGTCAAGTCAATTGGGAGGTGAGGTAAGTTTGAATGGAGAAAAACTGAAGGAAGTAAAGTGTTTTAGATATCTGGGAGTGGATCTGGCAGCGGATGGAACCATGGAAGCGGAAGTAGATCATGGGGTGGGGAAGGGGGCGAAAATTCTGGGAGCCTTCAAGAATGTGTGGAAGTCGAGAACATTATCTCGGAAAGCAAAAATGGGTATGTTTGAAGGAATAGTGGTTCCAACAATGTTGTATGGTTGCGAGGCGTAGGCTATGGATAGAGTTGTGCGCAGGAGGATGGATGTGCTGGAAATGAGATGTTTGAGGACAATGTGTGGTGTGAGGTGGTTTGATCGAGTAAGTAACGTAAGGGTAAGAGAGATGTGTGGAAATAAAAGGAGCGTGGTTGAGAGAGCAGAAGAGGGTGTTTTGAAATGGTTTGGGCACATGGAGAGAATGAGTGAGGAAAGATTGACCAAGAGGATATATGTGTCGGAGGTGGAGGGAACGAGGAGAAGTGGGAGACCAAATTGGAGGTGGAAAGATGGAGTGAAAAAGATTTTGTGTGATCGGGGCCTGAACATGCAGGAGGGTGAAAGGAGGGCAAGAAATAGATTGAATTGGATCGATGTGGTATACCGAGGTTGACGTGCTGTCAGTGGATTGAATCAGGGCATATGAAGCGTCTGGGGTAAACCATGGAAAGCTGTGTAGGTATGTATATTTGCGTGTGTGGACGTATGTATATACATGTGTATGGGAGTGGGTTGGGCCATTTCTTTCGACTGTTTCCTTGCGCTACCTCGCAAACGCGGGAGACAGCGACAAAGCAGAAAAGGAAAAAAATATATATATGTATAACTTTTCTTTCTTTCATACTATTCGCCATTTCCCGCGTTAGCGAGGTAGCATTAAGAACAGAGGACTTTGCCTTTGAGGGAATATCCTCATCTGGACCCCTTCTGATCCTTCTTTTGAAAAAAGAAAAAAAAAAAGAGAAAGAATACTACCTACGCATTCCTTGCTGAAGGCGACTAAAGGGGACGGCAGCGGGGCCAGAAACCCATACGTCCATGTATTTTCACTTTCTAAAAGGGGAAACAGAAGAAGGAGTCACGCGAGGAGTTCTCATCCTCATCGAAGGCTCAGATTGGGGTGTCTGAATGTTTGTGGATGTAACAAAGATGAGAAAAAAGGAGAGATAGGTAGTATGTTTGAGGAAAGGAACCTGGATGTTTTGGCTCTGAGTGAAACGAAGCTCAAGGGTAAAGGGGAAGAGTGGTTTGGGAATGTCTTGGGAGTAAAGTCAGGGGTTAGTGAGAGGACAAGAGCAAGGGAAGGATTAGCACTACTCCTGAAACAGGAGTGGTGGGAGTCTGTGATAGAATGTAAATAAGTAAACTCTAGATTGATATGGGTAAAACTGAAAGTTGATGGAGAGAGATGGGTAATTATTGGTGCATATGCACCTGGGCATGAGAAGAAAGATCATGAGAGGCAAGTGTTTTTGAAGCAGCTGAATGAGTGTGTTAGTTGTTTTGATGCACGAGACCGGGTTATAGTGATGGTAGATTTGAATGCAAAGGTGAGTAATGTGGCGGTTGAGGGAATAATTGGTATACATGGGGTGATCAGTGTTGTGAATGGAATTGGTGAAGAGCTTGTAGATTTATGTGCTGAAAAAGGACTGGTGATTGGGAATACCTGGTTTAAAAAGCGAGATATACATAAGTATACGTATGTAAGTAGGAGAGATGGCCAGAGAGCGTTTTTCGATTACGTGTTAATTGATAGGCGAACGACAGAGAGACTTTTGGATGTTAATGTGCTGAGAGGTGCAACTGGAGGGATGTCTGATCAATATCATGGAGAGGCGAAGGTGTTGATTTGTAGAGGTTTTCAGAAAGAAGAGAGAATCTTGGGGTGAAGAGAGTGGTGAGAGTAAGTGAGCTTGGGAAGAAGACTTGTGTGAGGAGGTACCAGGAGAGACTGAGTACAGAATGGAAAAAGGTGAGAACAAAGGAGGTAAGGGGAGTGGGGGAGGAATGGGATGTATTTAGGGAAGCAGTGATGGCTTACGCAAAAGATGCTTGTGGCATGAGAAGCGTGGGAGGTGGGTTGATTAGAAAGGGTAGTGAGTGGTGGGATGAAGAAGTAAGATTTTTAGTGAAAGAGAAGAGAGAGGCATTTGGACTATTTTTGTAGGGGAATGATGCAAATGAGTGGGAGATGTATAAAAGAAAGAGGCTGGAGGTCAAGAGAAAGGTGCAAGAGGTGAAAAAGAGGACAAATGAGAGATGGAGTGAGAAAGTATCATTAGATTTTAGGGAGAATAAAAAGATGTTTTGGAAGGAGGTAAATAAATTGCGTAAGACAAGGGAACAAATGGGAACTTCAGTAAAGGGGGCTAATGACGAGGTGATAACAAGTACTGGTGATGAAAGGATATGGATTGAGTATTTTGAAAATTTGTTGAATGTGTTTGATGATAGAGTGGCAGATATAGGGTGTTTTGGTCGAGGTGTTGTGCAAAGTGAGAGGGTTAGGAAAAATGATTTGGTAAACAGAGAAGAGGTAGTAAAACCAATGCGGAAGATGAAAGCGGGTTTGGATAGTACTGCAGTGGAATTCATTGAAAAAGGGGGTGACTGTATTGTTGAGTGGTTGGTAAGGTTATTTAATGTATGTATGATTCATGGTGAGGTGCTTGAGGATTGGCGGAATGCTTGCATATTGCCATTGTACAAAGGTAAAGGGGATAAGAATGAGTGCTCAAATTCCAGAGGTATAAGTTTGTTGAGTATTCCTGGTAAATTATATAGGAGACAACTGATTGAGAGGGTGAAAGCATGCACAGAGAATCAGATTTGGGAAGAGCAGTGTGGTTTCAGAAGTGGTAGAGGATGTGTGGATGAGGTGTTTTGCTTTGAAGAATGTATTTGAGAAATACTTAGAAAAGCAAATGGATGTGTATGTAGCATTTATGGATCTGGAGAAGGCATGTGATAGAGTTGATAGAGATGCTCTGTGGAAGGTATTAAGAATATATGGTGTGGGAGGCAAGTTGTTAGAAGCAGTGAAAAGTTTTTATCGAAGATGTAAGGCATATGTACGTGTAGCAAGAGGAAATTGATTGGTTCTCAGTAAATGTAAGTTTGCGGCAGGGGTGTGTGATGTCTCCATGGTTGTTCAATCTGTTTATGGATGGGGTTGTTAGGGAGGTGAATGCAAGAGTTTTGGAAAGAGGGGTAAGTATGCAGTCTGCTGTGGATGAGAGAGCTTGGGAAGTGAGTCAGTTGTTGTTCGCTGATGATACAGCGCTGGTATGTGATTGAAGTGAGAAACTGCAGAAGCTGGTGACTGAGTTTGGTAAAGTGTGTGAAAGAGGAAAGTTGAGAGTAAATGTGAATAAGAGCAAGGTTATTAGGTACAGTAGGGATGAGGGTCAAGTCAATTGGGAGGTAAGTTTGAATGGAGAAAAACTGGAGGAAGTGAATTGTTTTGGATATCTGGGTGTGGATTTGGCAGCGGATGGAACCATGGAAGCGGAAGTGAATCATAGGGTGGGGGAGGGGGCGAAAATTCTGTGAGCCTTGAAGAATGTGTGGAAGTCGAGAACATTATCTCGGAAAGGAGAAATGGGTATGTTTGAGGGAATAGTGGTTCCAGTAATGTTGTATGTTTGCGAAGCGTGGGCTATGGATAGAGTTGTGCGGAGGAGGGTGGATGTGCTGGAAATGAGAAGTTTGAGGACAATATGTGGTGTGAGGTGGTTTGATCGAGTAAGTAATGATAGGGTAAGAGAGATGTGTGGTAATAAAAACAGTTTGGTTGAGAGAGCAAACGATTGCGTTTTGAAATGGTTTGGTTACATGGAGAGAATGATTGAGGAAAGGTTGACGAAGAGGGTATATGTGTCAGAGGTTGAGGGAACGGGGAGAAGTTGGACGCCGAATTGGAGGTGGAAAGATGGAGTGAAAAAGATTTTGAGTGATCGGGGCCTGAACATGGAGGAGGGTTAAGGGCGTGCAAAGAATAGAGTGAATTGGAACGATGAGGTATACCGGCGTTGACGTGCTGTCAATGGATTGAACCAGGGCATGTGAAGCGTCTGGGGTAAACCATGGAATGTTTTGTGGGCCCTGGTTGTGGAAAGGGAGCTGTGGTTTCGGTGCATTATTACAGGACAGCTAGAGACTTAGTGTGAACGAATGTGGCCTTTGTTTTCTTTTCCTAGCGCTAATTCGCGCACATGAGGGGGGGGGGATTGATATATTCATGTGTGGCGGAGTGGCGAAGGGAATGAATAAAGTCATACAGTATGAGTGCTCAAATTACAGAGGTATAAGTTTGTTGAGTATTCCTGGTAAATTATATGGGAGGGTATTGATTGAGAGGGTGAAGGCATGTACAGAGCATCAGATTGGGGAAGAGCAGTGTGGTTTCAGAAGTGGTAGAGGATGTGTGGATCAGGTGTTTGCTTTGAAGAATGTATGTGAGAAATACTTAGAAAAGCAAATGGATTTGTATGTAGCATTTATGGATCTGGAAAAGGCATATGATAGAGTTGATAGAGATGCTCTGTGGAAGGTATTAAGAATATATGGTGTGGGAGGAAAGTTGTTAGAAGCAGTGAAAAGTTTTTATCGAGGATGTAAGGCATGTGTACGTGTAGGAAGAGAGGAAAGTGATTGGTTCTCAGTGAATGTAGGTTTGCGGCAGGGGTGTGTGATGTCTCCATGGTTGTTTAATTTGTTTATGGATGGGGTTGTTAGGGAGGTAAATGCAAGAGTTTTGGAAAGAGGCGCAAGTATGAAGTCTGTTGGGGATGAGAGAGCTTGGGAAGTGAGTCAGTTGTTGTTCGCTGATGATACAGCGCTGGTGGCTGATTCATTTGAGAAACTGCAGAAGCTGGTGACTGAGTTTGGTAAAGTGTGTGGAAGAAGAAAGTTAAGAGTAAATGTGAATAAGAGCAAGGTTATTAGGTACAGTAGGGTTGAGGGTCAAGTCAATTGAAAGGTGTGTTTGAATGGAGAAAAACTGGAGGAAGTGAAGTGTTTTAGATATCTGGGAGTGGATCTGGCAGCGGATGGAACCATGGAAGCGGAAGTGGATCATAGGGTGGGGGAGGGGGCGAAAATTCTGGGGGCCTTGAAGAATGTGTGGAAGTCGAGAACATTATCTCGGAAAGCAAAAATGGGTATGTTTGAAGGAATAGTGGTTCCAACAATGTTGTATGGTTGCGAGGCGTGGGCTATGGATAGAGTTGTGCGCAGGAGGATGGATGTGCTGGAAATGAGATGTTTGAGGACAATGTGTGGTGTGAGGTGGTTTGATCGAGTGAGTAACGTAAGGGTAAGAGAGATGTGTGGAAATAAAAAGAGCGTGGTTGAGAGAGCAGAAGAGGGTGTTTTGAAGTGGTTTGGGCACATGGAGAGAATGAGTGAGGAAAGATTGACCAAGAGGATATATGTGTCGGAGGTGGAGGGAACGAGGAGAAGAGGGAGACCAAATTGGAGGTGGAAAGATGGAGTGAAAAAGATTTTGTGTGATCGGGGCCTGAACATTCAGGAGGGTGAAAGGAGGGCAAGGAATAGAGTGAATTGGAGCGATGTGGTATACCGGGGTTGACGTGCTGTCAGTGGATTGAATCAAGGCATGTGAAGCGTCTGGGGTAAACCATGGAAAGCTGTGTAGGTATGTTTATTTGCGTGTGTGGACGTATGTATATACATGTGTATGGATGTGGGTTGGGCCATTTCTTTCGTCTGTTTCCTTGCGCTACCTCGCAAACGCGGGAGACAGCGACAAAGTATAATAATAAATAAAAAAGTATATATGTATATATCTCTGTGTGTATATATATGTATACGTTGAGATGTATAGGTATATATATTTGCGTGTGTGGACGTGTATGTATATACATGTGCATTTGGGTGGGCTGGGCCATTTTTTCGTCCGCTTCCTAGCGCTACCTCGCTAAAGCGGGAGACAGCGAGAAAGCAAAGTAATTAAATAAATAAATCAAAATATAAATATATATATATATATATATATATATATATATATATATATATATATATATATATATATATATATAAATATATATATATATATATATATATATATATATATATATATATATATATATATATATATATATATATATATATATATATATATATATTCTTACTTCACACCATTCGCCATTTCACGCGATAGCGAGGTAGCGTTAAGAACAGAGGACTGGGCCTTTGAGGGAATATCCTCACCTGGCCGCCTTCTCTGTTCCTTCTTTTGGAAAATTAAAAAAAAAAAAAAACGAGAGGGGAGGATTTCCAGCCACCCCGCTCCCTTCCCTTTTAGTCGCCTTTTACGACATGCAGGGAATACGTGGGAAGTATTCTTCCTCCCCTATCCCAGGGATAAATATATATATATATATATATATATATATATATATATATATATATATATATATATATATATATATATATATATATATATATCTTTCAAACTGTTCGCCATTTCCCGCATTAGCAAGGTAGCGTTAAGAACAGAGGACTGGGCCTCTGAGGGAATATCCTCACCTGGCCCCCTTCTCTGCTCCTTCTTTTGGAAAATTAAAAAAAAAAATGAGGGGAGGATTTCCAGCCCCCCACTCCCTCCCCTTTTAGTCGCCTTCTACGACACGCAGGGAATACGTGGGAAGTACTCTTTCTCCCCTATCCCTAGGGATAATATATATATATATATATATATATATATATATATATATATATATATATATATATATATATATATATATATATATATATATATATATATATATATATATATATATATATATATATATATATATATATATATGTGCGTATGTGGGCGTTTATGTATATGCATGTATATATGAGTGGATGAGCCATCCCTCGTCTGTTTTCTGGTGCTAGGTCACTGACGCGGGAAACAGCGATTATACAGCGATTATGCATATTAGTAGAAATAATACTTATGATAATGATAATGATGATGATAATAATGATAATAATAATAACGATAATAATGATAATATAATAGTAATAATGATAATAATAACGATAATAATTATAATGATAATAATAATAATAATGGTAATAATAGTAATGATAATAATAATAATAATAATAATAATAATAATAATAATAATAATAATAATAATAATAATAATAATAATAATAATGATGATGATAATAATAATAATTATATTAGTAATGAAATAAAGATAATAATAATAATAATGATGATAATACTAATAATGATAATGGTAATGTTAATAATAATAATAATAATAATAATAATAATAATAATAATAATAATATTGATAATGATAATAATAATTATAATAATGATAGTAATAATAATAGTGATAATGATAATAATTATAATGATAATTGTAATAATGACAAAAATGATGTCTGTTAGTAATAATGATGAAAATAATGGTCATGATATTAATAATCTTACTAATGATGATGCTAGTAAGAGCAATGTCATTATTACTATTTCATGTTAATAATAATAATGATAATGATAATGATAATACCAATAATAATGATAATAAAATAATGATAATAATAATGATGATAATGATAATAGAGGATAATATTATTCTGATAACATAAAGTAACCCAATTATAGCAGTAATTAAAATGATGATCATACAGTGATTGCAATGATAATCATATCGGTTTGTAGGAAAGCAATGGACCTCCCAAGAAAATAATTATAATAGAATAAAACAAATGATAATCATGAAACTCATGATTTCCGGCACTGTTTATCAGATGTCAGTAAAGATTCGACACCAGTTGTACCTAATCCTGGCACGTTAAGCTGTAGATAACCCTGCTGGGCTGAATGGAATATATTCCAACTGATTTTAGCTTTGTTGAGTCTGAAAGCGCTGGGTGGATCCCACAGGATCAAACTGTATCATATACTACCGAGCTGTAGCGTAGCCAGCCCCCACAAAGCCGAACTCACTGCAGTTCAGAAGGTTTCAGCTGTATTCGTTGCAAAAATGCTCAAGTGTATTTACAGTATATCATACAGGGATGAATTGTATAACTATGACTGTGTGAACTGTACTTGGCATGGCTGTCATTGCATGTTGTTCATTTGGCGAACGATCTGTTTGAAACAAAGGGGTTTAGTTTCCCGTAGCCTCCCGCACCTCTGACCTTTAAATATGAATCACTGGCCAACGTCCAGCCTTTCCGTGTAGGATTTATTTCTATATTTATATGATCGTTTTGTATTCTCTTTGGTATTTTAGCATAGAATGCAAAATCTTTTTTCAACTTTTCGGTGTATCCCGAACAATATTCAACGATGACCCATAATTTCCTAATATGAAAGTAATGATAAGACGTCTTGTCTTCATGTGTGTTAGATATCATTGATGCTGACTGCAGCAAATAGCCACGTTTTCTTGCGGTAAATTTTATAATGGAGAAACATCTAAGTTTTGCAAATACACTTACAATAATCATACAATCAGTGAGGGAAGTTATTAGACTCTTCACACAATCAGCTACTTCCCGAGGTAATACTTTTCTTTTCAAAACACAAAGCTATTTCAGTAAGTATAAGACATTATTCTAACTCTCGTATACTTGCAAGCGATGATATTTCAATTTCTTTTCAAGGGTAAACTACACGCTTAGGGAAAGGAGATAAAACACTTAATAGCAAAAACATCCACCAACCAAAGCATAGAATCACACACACACACACACACACACACACACATATATATATATATATATATATATATATATATATATATATATATATATATATATATATATATATATATATATATATATATATATATATATATATATATATATATTATACTATTCGCCATTTCCCGCGTTAGCGAGGTAGCGTTTAGAACAGAGGACTGGGTCTTAGAGGTAATAGCCTCACCTGACTCCCTTCTCTGTTCCCTCTTTTGGAAAACTGAAAAAAAGGAAAGGGGAGGATTTCCGGCCACCCGCTCCCTCCCCTTTTAGTCGCCTTCTACGACACGCAGGGAATACGTGGGAAGTGTTCTTTTTCCCTTATCCCCAGGGATGAATATATATATATATATATATATATATATATATATATATATATATATATATATATATATATATATATATATATATATATATATATTTTGGAAAGGATCACAATTTTGCGCGTGATCAAGAAATTCCTATGAGTCCACGGGGAAAATGAAACACGAAAAGTTCCCAAGTGCACTTTCGTGTAATAATCACAAGACACAAAAGAGAAATATAAGACAGTTGATATATATCGAAGAGACGAAGCTAGGACGCCATTTGGTAAACATAAGATTGTCCAAAAAAAAAAAAAGTTTTTTTTTTTTTTTTTTGGACAATCACATATTTACCAAATGGCGTCCTAGCTTCGTCTCCTCGATGTATATCAACCGGCTGTTATATTTCTCTCTTGACTATTGACAAATAAGATATATATGTCAAAAGTGGAGGGAACGAGGAGAAGTACGAGACAAAATTAGAGGTGAAAAGATGAAGTGAAAAAGATTTTGAGCGATCGGGGCCTGAACATGCAGGAAGATGAAAGGCGTGCATGGAATAGAATGAATTCGAACGATGTGGTATACCGGGGTCAACGTGCTGTCAATGGATTGAGCCAGGACATGTGAAGTGTCTGGAATAAACAATGGAAAGTTTTATTGGGCCTGGATGTGGAAAGGGAGCTGTGGTTTCGGTGCATTATACATGACAGCTAGAGACTGACTGTGAACGAATGTGGCTTTTAGGGTCTTCTAGCGCCACCTCGCGCGCGTGCAGGAGGAGGGTGTTGTCAGTTCATGTGTGGCGGGGAGGTGACGGGAATGAATAAAGGCAGCAAGTATGAATTATGTACATGTGTATATATGTATATGTCTGTGTTTGTTTGAAAAAAAAAAAATATATATATATATATATATATATATATATATATATATATATATATATATATATATATATATATATATATATATATATACATATATATATATATTTTATTTTTTTTATTTATTATACTTTGTCGCTGTCTCCCGCGTTTGCGAGGTAGCGCAAGGAAACAGACGAAAGAAATGGCCCAACCCCCCACCATACACATGTATATACATACGTCCACACACGCAAATATACATACCTACACAGCTTTCCATGATTTACCCCAGACGCTTCACATGCCTTGATTCAATCCACTGACAGCACGTCAACCCCGGTATACCACATCGCTCCAATTCACTCTATTCCTTGCCCTCCTTTCACCCTCCTGCATGCTCAGGCCCCGATCACACAAAATCTTTTTCACTCCATCTTTCCACCTCCAATTCGGTCTCCCTCTTCTCCTCGTTCCCTCCACCTCCGACACATATATCCTCTTGGTCAATCTTTCCTCACTCATTCTCTCCATGTGCCCAAACCACTTCAAAACACCCTCTTCTGCTCTCTCAACCACGCTCTTTTTATTTCCACACATCTCTCTTACCCTTACGTTACTCACTCGATCAAACCACCTCACACCACACATTGTCCTCAAACATCTCATTTCCAGCACATCCATCCTCCTGCGCACAACTCTATCCATAACCCACGCCTCGCAACCATACAACATTGTTGGAACCACTATTCCTTCAAACATACCCATTTTTGCTTTCCGAGATAATGTTCTCGACTTCCACACATTCTTCAAGGCCCCCAGAATTTTCGCCCCCTCCCCCACCCTATGATCCACTTCCGCTTCCATGGTTCCATCCGCTGCCAGATCCACTCCCAGATATCTAAAACACTTCACTTCCTCCAGTTTTTCTCCATTCAAACTCACCTCCCAATTGACTTGACCCTCAACCCTACTGTACCTAATAACCTTGCACTTATTCACATTTACTCTTAACTTTCTTCTTCCACACACTTTACCAAACTCAGTCACCAGCTTCTGCAGTTTCTCACATGAATCAGCCACCAGCGCTGTATCATCAGCGAACAACAACAACATATATACATATATATATATTTTTTACTTTGCTTTGTCGCTGACTCCCGCGTTAGCGAGGTAGCGCAAGGAAACAGACGAAAGAATGGCCCAACCCGCCCATATACACATGTATATACATACACGTGAACACACGCAAATATACATACCTATACATCTCAATGTACACATACATATACACACACAGACATATACATACATACACATGTACATAATTCATACTGTCTGCCTTTATTTGTTCCCATCGCCATCTCGCCACACATGGAATAAAAACCCCCTCCCCCTCATGTGTGCGAGGTAGCGCTAGGAAAAGACACCAAAGGCCACATTCGTTCACACTCAGTCTCTAGCTGTCATGTGATTATGCACCGAAACCACAGCTCCCTTTCCACATCAAGGCCCCAAACAACTTTCCATGGTTTACCCCAGACGCTTCACATGCCCTGGTTCAATCCATTGACAGCACGTCGACCCCGGTATACCATATCATTCCACTTCACTCTATTCCTTGCACGCCTTTCACCCTCCTGCATGTTCAGGCCTCGATCACTCAAAATCTTTTTCACTCCATCTTTCCACCTAAAATTTGGTCTCCCTCTTCTCCTCGTTCCCTCCACCTCCGACACATATATCCTCTTCGTCAATCTTTCCTCACTCATTCTCTCGATGTGACCAAACCGTTTCAAAACACCCTCTTCTGCTCTCTCAACCATACTCATTTCATTTCCACACATCTCTTTTACCCTTACGTTACTAACTCGATCAAGCCATCTCACACCACATATTGTCCTCAAACATCTCATTTCCAGCACATCCACTCTCCTGCGCACAACTCTATCCTTAGCCCACGCCTCGCAACCATACAACATTGTTGGAACCACTATTCCTTCAAACATACCCATTTTTGCTTTCCGAGATAATGTTCTCGACTTCCACACATTCAAGGCTCCAAGAATTTTCGCCCCCTCCCCCACCCTATGACTCAATTCCGCTTCCATGGTTCCATCCGCTGCCAGATCCACTCCCAGATATCTAAAACACTTTACTTCCTCCAGTTTTTCTACGTTCAAACTTGCCTCCCAATTCACTTGACCCTCAACCCTACTGTACCTAATAACCTTGCTCTAATTCACATTTACTCTTAACTTTCTTTCACACACCTTACCAAACTCAGTCACCAGCTTCTGCAGTTTCTTACATGAATCAGCCACAAGCTGTATCATCAGCGAACATCAACTGACTCACTTCCCAAGCTCTCTCATCCACAACAGACTGCATACTTGCCCCTCTTTCCAAAACTCTTCCATTCACCTCCCTAACAACCCCATCCATAAACAAATTAAACAACAATGGAGACATCACACACCACTGCCGCAAACCTACATTCACTAAGAATCAATCACTTTCCTCTCTTCCTACACGTGCACATGCCTTACATCCTCGATAAAAACTTTTCATTGCTTCTAACAACTTGCCTCCCACACCATATATTCTTAAAACCTTCCACATAGCATCTCTATCAACTCTATCATATGCCTTCTCCAGATCCATAAATGCTACATACAAATCCATTTGTTTTTCTAAGTATTCCTCACATAAATTCTTCAAAGTAAACACCTGATCCACAGCACTTCTGAAACCACACTGCTCTTCCCCAATCTGATGCTCTGTACATGCCTTCACCCTCTCAATCAATACCCTCCCATATCATTTACCAGGAATACTCAACAAACTTATGCCTCTGTAATTTGAGCACTCACTCTTATCCCCTTTAAATTGTACACTGGCACTATGCAAGCATTCCTCCAATCCTCAGGCACCTCACCATGAATCATACATACATTAAATAACCTTACCAACCAGTCAACAATACAGTCACCCCCTTTTTTAATAAATTCCACTGCAATACCATCCAAACCTGCTGCCTTGCCGGCTTTCATCTTCCGTAAAGCTTTTACTACCTCTTCTCTATTTACCAAATCATTTTCCCTAACCCTCTCACTTTGCACACCACCTCGACCAAAACACCCTATATCTGCCACTTTATCATCAAACACATTCAACAAACCTTCAAAATACTCACTCTATCTCCTTCTCACATCACCACTACTTGTTATCACCTCCCCATTAGCCCCCTTCACTAAAGTTCCCATTTGCTCCCTTGTCTTACGCACTTTATTTACCTCCTTCCAAAAAATCTTTTTATTCTTCCTGAAATTTAATGATACTCTCTCAGCCCAACTGTCTTTTGCCCTCTTTTTCATCTCTTGCACCTTTCTCTTGACCTCCTGCCTCTTTCTTTTATACCTCTCCCACTCAATTGCATTTTTCCCTGCAAAAATCGTCCAAATGCCTCTCGTTTCTCTTTCACTAATAAACTGACTTCTTCATCCCATCACTCACTACCTTTTCTAATCAACCCAACTCCCACGCTTCTCACGCCACAAGCTTCTTTTGCGCAAGCTATCACTGCTTCCCTAAATACATCCCATTCCTCCGCCACTCCCCTTACCTCCTTTGTTCTCACCTTTTTCCATTCTGTACTCAGTCTCTTCTGGTACTTCCTCACACAAGTCTCCTTCCCAGGCTCACTTACTCTCACCACTCTCTTCACCCCAACATTCTCTCTTCTTTTCTGAAAACCCCTACAAATCTTCACCTTCGCCTCCACAAGATGACGATCAGACATCCCTCCAGTTGAACCTCTCAGCACATTAACATCCAAAAGTCTCTCTTTCGTGCGTCTATCAATTAACACGTAATCCAATAACGCTCTCTGGCCATCTCTCCTACTTACATGCGTATACTTATGTATATCTCGTTTTTTAAACCAGGTATTCCCAATCACCAGTCCTTTTTCAGCACATAAATCTACAAGCTCTTCACCATTTCCATTTATAACACTGAACACTCCATGTATACCAATTATTCCCTCAACTACCACATTACTCACCTTTGAATTCAAATCACCCATCACTATAACCCAGTCTTGTGCATCAAAACCACTGACACACTCATTCAGCTGCTCCCAAAACACTTTCCTCCCATGCTCTTTCTTCTCATGCCCAGGTGCATATGCACCAATAATCACCCATCTCTCTCCATCAACTTTCAGTTTTACCCATATCAATCTAGAATTTACTTTCTTACGCTCTATCACATACTCCCACAATTCCTGATTCAGGAGTAGTGCTACTCCTTCCCTTGCTCTTGTCCTCTTACTAACCCCTGACTTTACTCCCAAGACATATCCAAACCACTCTTCCCCCTTTACCCTTGAGCTTCGTTTCACTCAGAGCCAAAACATCCAGTTTCCTTTCCTCAAACATACTACCTATCTCTCCTTTTTTTCTCATCTTGGTTACATCCACGCACATTTAGACACCCAAATCACAGCCTTCGAGGAGGATGAGCACTCCTCGCGTGACTCCTTCTTCTGTTTCCCCTTTTAGAAAGTTAAAATACAAGGAGGGGAGGGTTTCTGGCCCCCCCTCTCCCGTCCTCTTTAGTCGCCTTTTACGACACGTGGGGAATGCGTGGGAAGTATTCTTTCTCCCCTATCCCCAGGGATAGGGGAGAAATATATATATATATATATATATATATATATATATATATATATATATATATATATACCCTCCCATATAATGGGAGGGTATTGATTGAGAGGGTGAAGGCAGGTACAGAGCATCAGATTGGGGAAGAGCAGTGTGGTTTCAGAAGTGGTAGAGGATGTGTGGATCAGGTGTTTGCTTTGAAGAATGTATGTGAGAAATACTTAGAAAAGCAAATGGATTTGTATGTAGCATTTATGGATCTGGAGAAGGCATATGATAGAGTTGATAGAGATGCTCTGTGGAAGGTATTAAGAATATATGGTGTGGGAGGAAAGTTGTTAGAAGCAGTGAAAAGTTTTTATCGAGGATGTAAGGCATGTGTACGTGTAGGAAGAGAGGAAAGTGATTGGTTCTCAGTGAATGTAGGTTTGCGGCAGGGGTGTGTGATGTCTCCATGGTTGTTTAATTTGTTTATGGATGGGGTTGTTAGGGAGGTAAATGCAAGAGTCTTGGAAAGAGGGGCAAGTATGAAGTCTGTTGGGGATGAGAGAGCTTGGGAAGTGAGTCAGTTGTTGTTCGCTGATGATACAGCGCTGGTGGCGGATTCATGTGAGAAACTGCAGAAGCTGGTGACGGAGTTTGGTAAAGTGTGTGGAAGAAGAAAGTTAAGAGTAAATGTGAATAAGAGCAAGGTTATTAGGTACAGTAGGGTTGAGGGTCAAGTCAATTGGGAGGTGAGTTTGAATGGAGAAAAACTGGAGGAAGTGAAGTGTTTTAGATATCTGGGAGTGGATCTGTCAGCGGATGGAACCATGGAAGCGGAAGTGGATCATAGGGTGGGGGAGGGGGCGAAAATTTTGGGAGCCTTGAAAAATGTGTGGAAGTCGAGAACATTATCTCGGAAAGCAAAAATGGGTATGTTTGAAGGAATAGTGGTTCCAACAATGTTGTATGGTTGCGAGGCGTGGGCTATGGATAGAGTTGTGCGCAGGAGGATGGATGTGCTGGAAATGAGATGTTTGAGGACAATGTGTGGTGTGAGGTGGTTTGATCGAGTAAGTAACGTAAGGGTAAGAGAGATGTGTGGAAATAAAAAGAGCGTGGTTGAGAGAGCAGAAGAGGGTGTTTTGAAATGGTTTGGGCACATGGAGAGAATGAGTGAGGAAAGATTGACCAAGAGGATATATGTGTCGGAGTTGGAGGGAACGAGGAGAAGAGGGAGACCAAATTGGAGGTGGAAAGATGGAGTGAAAAGGATTTTGTGTGATCGGGGCCTGAACATGCAGGAGGGTGAAAGGAGGGCAAGGAATAGAGTGAATTGGAGCGATGTGGTATACAGGGGTTGACGTGCTGTCAGTGGATTGAATCAAGGCATGTGAAGCGTCCGGGGTAAACCATGGAAAGCTGTGTAGGTATGTATATTTGCGTGTGTGGACGTGTGTATGTACATGTGTATGGGGGGGGGGGTTGGGCCATTTCTTTCGTCTGTTTCCTTGCGCTACCTCGCAACCGCGGGAGACAGCGACGAGGTATAAAAAAAAAAAAAATATATATATATATATATATATATATATATATATATATATATATATATATATATATATATATATATATATTATCCCGTGGGATTGGGGAGGAAGAATACTTCCCACGTATTCCCTGCATGTCGTAGAAGGCCACTAAAAGTGAAGGGAGCGGGGGGGGGGCTGGATGTTATCCCCTCTCGTTTTTTTTTTTCTTAATTTTCCAAAAGAAGTAACAGAGAAGGGGGCCAGGTGAGGATGTTCCATCAAAGGCCCAGCCCTCTGTTCTTAACGCTACCTCGCTATCGCGGGAAATGGCGAATAGATGGAAAGAAGAAAGATATATATATATATATATGTATATATATATATATATATATATATATATATATATATATATATATATATATATATATATATATATATATATATATATATATTATCCCTGGGGATAGGGGATTAAGAATACTTCCCACGTATTCCCTGCGTGTCGTAGAAGGCGACTAAAAGGGGAGGGAGCGGGGGGCTGGAAATCCTCCCCTCTCGTTTTTTTTTTTTAATTTTCCAAAAGGAGGAACAGAGGGGGCCAGGTGAGGATATTCCAAAAAAGGCCCAGTCCTCTGTTCTTAACGCTACCTCGTTAACGCGGGAAATGGCGAATAGTTAAAAAAAAAAAATATATATATATATATATATATATATATATATATATATATATATATATATATATATATATATATATATATATATATATATATATATATATATTTATATATATATATATATATATATATATATATATATATGTCGTAGTGTCGTAGAAGGCGACTAAAGGGTACGGGAGTGGGGGGCCAGAAACCCTCCCCTCCTTGTATTTCAACTTTCTAAAAGGGGAAACAGAAGAAGGAGTCACGCGGGGTGTGCTCATCCTCCTCGAAGGCTCAGATTGAGGTATCTAAATGTGTGTGGATGTAACCAAGATGAGAAAAAAGGAAAGATAGGTAGTATGTTTGATGAAAGGAAACTCAAACGAAGCTCAAGGGTTAAGGGGAAGAGTGGTTTGGAAATGTCTTGGGAGTAAAGTCACGGGTTAGTGAGAGGACAAGAGCAAGTGAAGGAGTAGCACTACTCCTGAAACATGAGATGTGGGAGTATGTGATAGAGTGTAAGAAAGTAACTTCTAGATTGATATGGGTAAAACTGAAAGTTGATGGAGGGAGGTGGGTGATTATTGGTGCATATACACCTGGGCATGAGAAGAAAGATCATGAGAGGCAAGTGGGAGCAGCTGAATGAGTGTGTTAGTGGTTTTGATGCACAAAACCTGGTTATAGTGATGGGTGATTTTAAAGCAAAGGTGAGTAATGTGGCAGTTGAGGGAATAATTGGTATTCATGGGGTGTTCAGTGTTGTAAATGGAAATGGTGAAGAGCTTGTAGATTTATGTGCTGAAAAAGGACTGATGATTGGGAATACCTGCTTTAAAAAGCGAAATATACATAAGTATACGTATGTAAGTAGGAGAGATGGCCAGAGAGCGTTATTGGATTACGTGTTAATTGATAGGCGCGCAAAAGAGAGACTTTTGGATGTTAATGTGCTGAGAGGTGCAACTGGAGGGATGTCTGATCATTATCTTCTGGAGGCTAAGGTGAAGATTTGTAGTGCTTTTCAGAAAAGAGGAGTGAATGTTGGGGTGAAGAGAGTGGTGAGAGTAAGAGAGCTTGGGGAGGAGACTTGTGTGAGGAAGTACCAGGAGAGACTGAGTACAGAAGGGAAAAAGGTGAGAACAAAGAAGGTAAGGGGAGTGGGGAAGGAATGGGATGTATTTAGGGAAGCAGTGATGGCTTGCGCAAAATATGCTTGTGGCATGAGAAGCGTGGGAGGTGGGTTGATTAGAAAGGGTAGTGAGTGGTGGGAATGAAGAAGTAAGATTATTTGTGAAAGAGAAGAGAGAGGCATTTGGACGATTTTGGCAGGGAAAAAATGCAAATGAGTGGGAGATGTATGAAAGAAATAGGCAGGAGGTCATGAGAAAGGTGCAAGAGGTGAAAAAGAGGGCAAATGAGCGTTGGCGTGAGAGAGTATCATTAAATTTTAGGGAGAATAAAAATATGTTTGGAAGGAGGTAAATAAAGAGCGTAAGACAAGGGAGCAAATGGGAACTTCAGTGAAGAGGGCTAATGGGGACGGCTATAACAAGTAGTGGTAATGTGAGAAGATGAAGTGAGTATTTTGAAGGTTTGTTGAATGTGTTTGATGATAGAGTGGCAGATATAGGGTGTTTTGGTCGAGGTGGTGTGCAAAGTGAGAGGGTTAGGGAAAATGATTTTGTAAACAGAGAAGAGGTAGTAAAAGCTTTACGGAAGATGAAAGCCGGCAAGGAAGTAGGTTTGGATGGTATTGCAGTGGAATTTATTAAAAAAGGGTGCGACTGCATTGTTGACTGGTTGGTAAGGTTATTTAATGTATGTATCATTGATGGTGAGGTGCCTGAGGATTGGACGGAATGCTTGGATAGTGCCATTGTACAAAGGTAAAGGGGATAAGAGTGAGTGCTCAAATTACAGAGGTTTAAGTTTTTTGAGTATTCCTCGTAAATGATATGGGAGGGTATTGATTGAGAGGGTGAAGGCATGTACACAGCATCAGACTGGGGAAGAGCAGTGTGGTTTCAAGAGTCGTAGAGGATGTGTGGATGAGGTGTTTGCTTTGAAGAATGTATGTGAGAAATACTTCGAGGTAGTTCAAGGAAACAGACGAAAGAATGGCTCAACCCACCCACATACAAATGTATATACAGTACATACACGTCCACACACACACATATACACACCTATACACCTCAACGTATACATATATATACATACACGGACATATACATATATACACATGTACATAATTCATACTGTCTGCCCTCATTCATTCCGTCGCCACCCCGCCACACATGAAATGACAACCTCTCACTTCAAATGTGCGCAAGGTATCGCTAGGAAAAGACAACAAAGGCCACATTCGTTCACACTCAGTCTCTAGCTCTCATGTATAATGCACCGAAACCACACCTCCCTCTCCACATCCAGGCCAGACAAAACTTTCCATGGTTTACCCCAGACGCTTCACCTGGCTTGGTTCAATCCATTGACAGCAGGTCGACCCCGGTATACCACATCGTTCCAATTCACTCTATTCCTTGCACGCCTTTTTCCCTCCGGCATGTTCAGGCCCCGATCACTCAAAATCTTTTTCACTCCATCTTTCCATCTCCAATTTGGTCTCCCACTTCTCCTCGTTCCCTATACCTCCGACACATATATACTCTTTGTCAATTTTTCCTCACTCATTCTCTCCATGTGACCGAACTATTCCAAAATATCCTCTTCTGCTCTCTCAACCACACTCATTTTATTTCCACACATCTCTCTTACCCTTTCATCACTTACTCGATCAAACCACCTCACACCACATATTGTCCTCACACATCTTATTTCCAGCACATCCACCCTCCTGCGAGCAACTCTATCTATAGCCCACGCCTCGCAACCATATAACATTGTTGGAACCACTATTCCTTCAAACATACCCATTTCTGCTTTCCGAGATAATGTTCTCGCTTTCAACACATCTTTCAACGCTCCCAGAACTTTCGCCCCCTCCACCACCCTGTGATTCACTTTCGCTTCCATGGTTCCTTCCGCTGCTAAATCCACTCCCAGATATCTAAAACGCTTCACTTCCTCCAGTTTCTCTCCATTCAAACTTACCTCCCAATTGACTCCCAACTGACTCACTTCCCAAGCTCTGTCATCCACAACAGACTGCACACTTGCCCCTCTCTCCAAAACTCTTGCATTCACCTCCCTAGCAACCCCATCCATAAACAAGTTGAACAACCATGGAGACATCATGCACACCTGCCACAAACCAACATTCACTGAAAACCAATCACTTTCCCCCCTTTCTACTCGCACACATGCCTTACATCCTTAATAAAAACTTCTCACTCCTTCAAGCAAGTTGCCTCCCGCGCCATATATTCTTAATACCTTCCACAGAGCATCTCTATCAACTCCATCATATGCCTTCTCCAGATCCATAAATGCTACATACAAATCCATTTGCTTTTTTTTTTTTTTTTTTTCCAAAAGAAGGAACAGAGAAGAGGGCCAGGTGAGGATATTCCCTCAAAGGCCAAGTCCTCTGTTCTTAACGCTACCTCGCTATCGCGGGAAATAGCGAATAGTATGAAAAAAAAAAAAAAAAATATATATATATATATATATATATATATATATATATATATATATATATATATATATAAATATATATATATATATATATATATATATATATATATATATATATATATATATATATATATATATATATTTATTTATTTATTTTATTTTTGTTTTGCTTTGTCGCTGTCTCCCGCGTTAGCGAGGTAGCGCAAGGAAACAGACGAAAGAATGGCCCAACCCACCCACATACAAATGTATATACATACACGTCCACACACGCAAATATACATACCTATATATCTCAATGCATACATATATATACACACAGACATATACATATATATACGTGGACATAATTCATACTGTCTGCCTTTATTCATTCCCATCACCACCCGCCACACGTGTAATAACAACCCCTTCCCCCCTCATGTGTGCGAGGTAGTGGTAGGAAAAGACAACAGAGGCCCCATTCGTTCACACTCAGTCTCTAGCCGTCATGTAATAATGCACCGAAACCACAGCTCCCTTCCCATATCCAGGCCCCACAAAACTTTACATAGTTTACCCCAGACGCTTCACATGCCCTGGTTCAATCCATTGACAGAACGTCGGCCCCGGTATACCATATCGTTCCAATTCACTCTATTCCATGCACGCCTTTCACCCTCCTGCATGTCCAGGCCACGATCACTAAAAATCTTTTTCACTCCATCTTTCCACCTCCAATTTGGTCTCCCACTTCTCCTCGTTCCCTCCACCTCTGACACATATATCCTCTTGGTCAATCTTTCCTCATTCATTCTCTCCATGAGACCGAACCATTGAAAACACCCTCTTCTGCTCTCTCAACCACACTCTTTTTGTTACCAAACATATCTCTTACTCTATTATTACTTACTCGATAAAAACACCTCACACCACATATTGTCCTCAAACATCTCATTTCAAGCACATTTACCGTCCTGTGCACAACACTATATATATATATATATATATATATATATATATATATATATATATATATATATATATATATATATATATATATGGATTGCGCAAAAGATGCTTGTGGCATGAGAAGAGTGGGAGGTGGGTTGATTAGAAAGGGTAGTGAGTGGTGGGATGAAGAAGTAAGAGTATTAGTGAAAGAGAAGAGAGAGGCATTTGGACGGTTTTTGCAGGGAAAAAATGCAGTTGAGTGGGAGACGTATAAAAGAAAGAGACAGGAGGTCAAGAGAAAGGTGCAAGAGGTGAAAAAAGGGCAAATGAGAGTTGGGGTGAGAGAGTATCATTAAATTTTAGGGAGAATAAAAAGATGTTCTGGAAGGAGGTAAATAAAGTGCGTAAGACAAGGGAGCAAATGGGAACTTCAGTGAAGGGCGCAAATGGGGAGGTGATAACAAGTAGTGGTGATGTGAGAAGGAGATGGAGTGAGTATTTTGAAGGTTTGTTGAATGTGTTTGATGATAGAGTGGCAGATATAGGGTGTTTTGGTCGAGGTGGTGTGCAAAGTGAGAGGGTTAGGGAAAATGATTTGGTAAACAGAGAAGAGGTAGTAAAAGCTTTGCGGAAGATGAAAGCCGGCAAGGCAGCAGGTTTGGATGGTATTGCAGTGGAATTTATTAAAAAAGGGGGTGAATGTATTGTTGACTGGTTGGTAAGGTTATTTAATGTATGTATGACTCACGGTGAGGTGCCTGAGGATTGGCGGAATGCGTGCATAGTGCCATTGTACAAAGGGAAAGGGGATAAGAGTGAGTGCTCAAATTACAGAGGTATAAGTTTTTTGAGTATTCCTGGTAAATTATATGGGAGGGTATTGATTGAGAGGGTGAAGGCATGTAGAGAGCATCAGAAGTGGTAGAAGATGTGTGGATCAGGTGTTCGCTTTGAAGAATGTATGTGAGAAATACTTAGAAAAGCAAATGGATTTGTATGTAGCATTTATGGATCTGGAGAAGGCATATGATAGAGTTGATAGAGATGCTCTGTGGAAGGTATTAAGAATGTATGGTGTGGGAGGCAAGTTGTTAGAAGCAGTGAAAAGTTTTTATCGAGGATGTAAGGCATGTGTACGTGTAGGAAGAGAGGAAAGTGATTGGTTCTCAGTGAATGTAGGTTTGCGGCAGGGGTGTGTGATGTCTCCATGGTTGTTTAATTTGTTTATGGATGGGGTTGTTAGGGAGGTGAATGCAAGAGTTTTGGAAAGAGGGGCAAGTATGAAGTCTGTTGGGGATGAGAGAGCTTGGGAAGTGAGTCAGTTGTTGTTCGCTGATGATACAGCGCTGGTGGCTGATTCATGTGAGAAACTGCAGAAGCTGGTGACTGAGTTTGGTAAAGTGTGTGAAAGAAGAAAGTTAAGAGTAAATGTGAATAAGAGCAAGGTTATTAGGTACAGTAGGGTTGAGGGTCAAGTCAATTGGGAGGTGAGTTTGAATGGAGAAAAACTGGAGGAAGTGAAGTGTTTTAGATATCTGGGAGTGGATCTGTCAGCGGATGGAACCATGGAAGCGGAAGTGGATCATAGGGTGGGGGAGGGGGCGAAAATTCTGGTAGCCTTGAAGAATGTGTGGAAGTCGAGAACATTATCTCGGAAAGCAAAAATGGGCATGGTTGAAGGAATAGTGGTTCCTACAATGTTGTATGGTTGCGAGGCGTGGGCTATGGATAGAGTTGTGCGCAGGAGGATAGATGTGCTGTAAATGAGAAGTTTGAGGACAATGTGTGGTGTGAGGTGGTTTGATCGAGTAAGTAACGTAAGGGTAAGAGAGATGTGTGGAAATAAAAAGAGCGTGGTTGAGAGAGCAGAAGAGGGTGTTTTGAAATGGTTTGGGCACATGGAGAGAATGAGTGAGGAAAGATTGACCAAGAGGATATATGTGTCGGAGTTGGAGGGAACGAGGAGAAGAGGGAGACCAAATTGAAGGTGGAAAGATGGAGTGAAAAAGATTTTGTGTGATCGGGGCCTGAACATGCAGGAGGGTGAAAGGAGGGCAAGGAATAGAGTGAATTGGAGCGATGTGGTATACCGGGGTTGACGTGCTGTCAGTGGATTGAATCGGGGCATGTGAAGCGTCTGGGGTAAACCATGGAAAGCTGTGTAGGTATGTATATTTGCGTGTGTGGACGTGTGTATATACATGTGTGTGGGGGTGGGTTGGGCCATTTCTTTCGTCTGTTTCCTTGCGCTACCTCGCAAACGCGAGAGACAGCGACAAAGCAAAAAAAAAAAAAAAAATATATATATATATATATATATATATATATATATATATATATATATATATATATATATATATATATATATATATATATATATGTATATATATATATATATATATATATATATATATATATATATATATATATATATATATATATATATATATATATATATATATATATATATATATATATATAGGCCTAGTCCTCTGTTCTTAACGCTACCTCGCTAACGGGGGAAATGGCGAATATTTTAAAAGAAAGAAAGAATTTATATTTATCTATATATTTTGCTTTCTCGCCGTCTCCCTCGTTAGCGCAAGGAAACAGACGAAAGAATGGCCCAACCCGCCCACATACACATGTATATACATACACGTCCACACACGCAAATATACATACGTATACATCTCAGTATACACATATATATACACACACAGACATATACATATATACACATGTACATAATTCTTACTGTCTGCCTTTATTTGTTCCAATCGCCACCCCGCCGCACATGGAATAACAACCCCCTCCCCCCTCATGTGTGCGAGGTAGCGCAAGGAAAAGACACCAAAGACCCCATTCGTTCACACTCAGTCTCTAGCTGTCATGTAATAATGCACCGAAACCACAGCTCCCTTTCCACATCCAGGCCCCACACAACTTTCCATGGTTTACCCCAGACGCTTCACATGCCCTGATTCAATCCATTGACAGTACGTCGACCCCGGTATACCACATCGTTCCAATTCACTCTATTTCTTGCACGCCTTTCACCCTCCTGCATGTTCAGGCCCCGATCAATCAAAATCTTTTTCACTCCATCTTTCCACCTAAAATTTGGTCTCCCACTTCTCGTTCCCTCCACCTCTGCCATATATCGTCTTGGTCAATCTTTCCTCACTCATTCTCTCCATGCGACCAAACCATTTCAAAACACACTCTTCTGCTCTCCTAACCATACACTTTTTATTTCCACACATCTCTCTTACCCTTACATTACTTACTCGATCAAACCACCTCACACCACATATTGTCCTCAAACACCTCATTTCCAGCACAGTCACCCTCCTGCGCAAAACTCTATCCATAGCCCACGCCTCGCAACCATACAACATTGTTGGAACCACTATTACTTCGAACATACCCATTTTTCCTTTCCGAGATAATGTTCTCGACTTCCAAACATTCTACAAGGCTCCCAGAATTTTTGCCCCCTCCCCCACCCTATGATACACTTCCGCTTCCATGGTTCCATCCGCTGCCAGATCCACTCCCAGATATAGATATCTAAAACACTTTACTTCCACTAGTTTTTCTCCATTCAATCTTACCTCCCAATTGACTTGACCCTCAACTCTACTGTAACTAATAACCTTGCTCTTATTCACATTTACTCTTAACTTTCTTCTTTCACACACTTTAGCAAACTCAGTCACCAGCTTATGCAGTTTCTTACATGAATCAGCCACCAGCGCTTTATCATCAGCGAGCAACAACTGACTCACTCCCCTAGATCTCTCATCCACAACAGACTGCATACTTGACCATCTTTCCAAAATCTTGCATTCACCTCCCTAACAACCCCATCCATAAACAAATTAAACAACCATGGAGACATCACAAACCCCTGCCACAAACCTACATTCACTGAGAACCAATCACTTTCCTCTCTTCCTACACGTACACATGCCTTACATCCTCGATAAAATCTTTTCACTGCTTCTAACAACTTGCCTCCCACACCATATATTCTTAATACCTTCCACAGAGCATCTCTATCAACTCTATCAAATGCCTTCTCTATATCCATAAATGCTACATACAAATCCATTTGTTTTTCTAAGTATTTCTCACATACATTCTTCAAAGCAAACACCTGACCCACACATCCTCTACCACTTCTGAAACCACACTGCTCTTCACCAATCTGATGCTCTGTACATGCCTTCACCCTCTCAATCAATACCCTCCCATATAATTTCCCAGGAATACTCAACAAACTTATACCTCTGTAATTTGAGCACTCACTCTTATCCCCTTTACCTTTGTACAATGGCACTATGCAAGCATTCCGCCAATCCTCAAGCACCTCACGATGAATCATACATACATTAAATAACCTCACCAGCCAGTCAACAATACAGTCACCCCCTTTTTTAATAAATTCCACTGCAGTACCATTCAAACATGCTGCCTTACCGGCTTTCATCTTCCGTAAAGCTTTTACTACCTCTTCACTATTTGCCAAATCATTTTCCCTAACCCTCTCACTTTGCTCGCAATCTCGACCAAAACACCCTATATCTGCATCTCTATCATCAAACACATTCAACAAACCTTCAAAGTACTCACTCCATCTCCTTCTCACATCACCACTACTTGTTATCACCTCCCCATTAGCCCCCTTCACTGAAGTTCCCATTTGCTTCCTTGTCTTACGCACTTTATTTACCTCCTTCCAAAACATCTTTTTATTCTCCCATATATATATATATATATATATATATATATATATATATATATATATATATATATATATATATATATATATATATATATATATATATATATATATATATATATATATATATATATATATATATATATATATATATAGAAAGGGTAGTGAGTGGTGGGATGAAGAAGTAAGAGTATTAGTGAAAGAGAAGAGAGAGGCATTTGGACGATTTTTGCAGGGAAAAAATGCAATTGAGTGGGAGAAGTATAAAAGAAAGAGACAGGAGGTCAAGAGAAAGGTGCAAGAGGTGAAAAAAAGGGCAAATGAGAGTTGGGGTGAGAGACTATCAGTAAATTTTAGGGAGAATAAAAAGATGTTCTGGAAGGAGGTAAATAGGGTGCGTAAGACAAGGGAGCAAATGGGAACTTCAGTGAAGGGCGTAAATGGGGAGGTGATAACAAGTAGTGGTGATGTGAGAAGGAGATGGAATGAGTATTTTGAAGGTTTGTTGAATGTGTCTGATGACAGAGTGGCAGATATAGGGTGTTTTGGTCGAGGTGGTGTGCAAAGCGAGAGGGTTAGGGAAAATGATTTGGTAAACAGAGAAGAGGTAGTAAAAGCTTTGCGGAAGATGAAAGCCGGCAAGGCAGCAGGTTTGGATGGTATTGCAGTGGAATTTATTAAAAAAGGGGGTGACTGTATTGTTGACTGGTTGGTAAGGTTATTTAATGTATGTATGACTCATGGTGAGGTGCCTGAGGATTGGCGGAATGCGTGCATAGTGCCATTGTACAAAGGCAAAGGGGATAAGAGTGAGTGCTCAAATTACAGAGGTATAAGTTTGTTGAGTATTCCTGGTAAACTATATGGGAGGGTATTGATTGAGAGGGTGAAGGCATGTACAGAGCATCAGATTGGGGAAGAGCAGTGCGGTTTCAGAAGTGGTAGAGGATGTGTGGATCAGGTGTTTGCTTTGAAGAATGTATGTGAGAAATACTTAGAAAAGCAAATGGATTTGTATGTAGCATTTATGGATCTGGAGAAGGCATATGATAGAGTTGATAGAGATGCTCTGTGGAAGGTATTAAGAATATATGGTGTGGGAGGCAAGTTGTTAGAAGCAGTGAAAAGTTTTTATCGAGGATGTAAGGCATGTGTACGTGTAGGAAGAGAGGAAAGTGATTGGTTCTCAGTGAATGTAGGTTTGCGGCAGGGGTGTGTGATGTCTCCATGGTTGTTTAATTTGTTTATGGATGGGGTTGTTAGGGAGGTAAATGCAAGAGTCCTGGAAAGAGGGGCAAGTATGAAGTCTGTTGGGGATGAGAGAGCTTGGGAAGTGAGTCAGTTGTTGTTCGCTGATGATACAGCGCTGGTGGCTGATTCATGTGAGAAACTGCAGAAGCTGGTGACGGAGTTTGGTAAAGTGTGTGGAAGAAGAAGGTTAAGGGTAAATGTGAATAAGAGCAAGGTTATTAGGTACAGTAGGGTTGAGGGTCAAGTCAATTGGGAGGTGAGTTTGAATGGAGAAAAACTGGAGGAAGTGAAGTGTTTTAGATATCTGGGAGTGGATCTGTCAGCGGATGGAACCATGGAAGCGGAAGTGGATCATAGGGTGGGGGAGGGGGCGAAAATTTTGGGAGCCTTGAAAAATGTGTGGAAGTCGAGAACATTATCTCGGAAAGCAAAAATGGGTATGTTTGAAGGAATAGTGGTTCCAACAATGTTGTATGGTTGCGAGGCGTGGGCTATGGATAGAGTTGTGCGCAGGAGGATGGATGTGCTGGAAATGAGATGTTTGAGGACAATGTGTGGTGTGAGGTGGTTTGATCGAGTAAGTAACGTAAGGGTAAGAGAGATGTGTGGAAATAAAAAGAGCGTGGTTGAGAGAGCAGAAGAGGGTGTTTTGAAATGGTTTGGGCACATGGAGAGAATGAGTGAGGAAAGATTGACCAAGAGGATATATGTGTCGGAGGTGGAGGGAACGAGGAGAAGAGGGAGACCAAATTGGAGGTGGAAAGATGGAGTGAAAAAGATTTTGTGTGATCGGGGCCTGAACATGCAGGAGGGTGAAAGGAGGGCAAGGAATAGAGTGAATTGGAGCGATGTGGTATACAGGGGTTGACGTGCTGTCAGTGGATTGAATCAAGGCATGTGAAGCGTCTGGGGTAAACCATGGAAAGCTGTGTAGGTATGTATATTTGCGTGTGTGGACGTGTGTATGTACGTATGTATGGGGGTTGGGCCATTTCTTTCGTCTGTTTCCTCGCGCTACCTCGCAAACGCGGGAGACAGCGACAAAGTATAAAAAAAAAAAAAAAAAAAAAAAAAAATATATATATATATATATATATATATATATATATATATATATATATATATATATATATATATATATATATATATATATATATATATATATATATATATATATATATATATATATATATATATATATATATATATATATATATATATATATATATATATATATATATATATATATATACATATATATATATATGTATATATATATATATATATATATATATATATATATATATATATATATATATATATATATATATATATATATATATATATATATATATATATATATATATATATATATATATATATATATGTATATATATATATATTTATATATATATATATATATATATATATATATATATATATATATATATAAATATATATATATATATATATATATATATATATATATATATATATATATATATATATATATATATTTTTTTTCTTTCTTTCAAACTATTCGCCATTTCCCGCATTAGCGAGGTAGCGTTAAGAACAGAGAACTGGGCCTTTGAGGGAATACCCTCACCTGGCCCAATTATCTGTTCCCTCTTTTGGAAAATTAAAAAAAAACGAGAGGGGAGGATTTCCAGCCGCCCGCTCCCTCCCCTTTTAGTCGCCTTCTACGACACGCAGGGAATACGTGGGAAGTATTCTTTCTCCCCTATCCCCAGGGAATATATATATATATATATATATATATATATATATATATATATATATATATATATATATATATATATATATATTCATTTATCTTATGTATTTTCCTTTGTCGCTGTCTCCCGCGTTAGCGAGGTAGCGGAAGGAAACAGACGAAAGAATGGCCCAACTCACCCACATACACATGTATATACATACACGCCCACACACGCAAATATACATACCTATACATCTCAATGTACACATGTATATACACACACAGACATATAAACATATACACAGGTACATAATTTATACTGTCTCCCTTTATTTATTCCAATCGCCACCTCGCCACTCATGGAATAACAATCCCCTTCCCCCTCATGTGTGCAAGGTAGCGCTAGGAAAAGACAACAAAGGCCCCATTTGTTCACACTCAGTCTCTAGCTGTCATGTAAGAATGCACCGAAACCACAGCTCCCTTTCCACATCCAGACCCCAGAGAACTTTCCATGGTTTACCCCAGACGCTTCACATGCCCTAGTTCTATCCATTGACAGCACGTCGACCACGGTATACCACATCGTTCCAATTCACTTTATTCCTTGCACTCCTTTCACCCTCCTGCATGTTCAGGCGCCGATCACTCAAAATCTTTTTCACTCCATCTTTCCACCTCCAATTTGGTGTCCCACTTCTCCTCGTTCCCTCCACCTCTGACACATATATCTTCTTGGTCAATCTTTCCTCACTCATCCTCTCCATGTGACCAAACCATTTCAAAACGACCTCTTCTGCTCTCTCAACCACTCTTTTTATTTCCACACATGTCTCTTACCCTTACATTACTTACTCGATCGAACCACCTAACATATATATATATATATATATATATATATATATATATATATATATATATATATATATATATATATATATATATATATATATATATATATATATATATATATATTCATTTATCTATTTATTTATTAATTTTGCTTTGTCGCTATCTCGCGTTAGCTATGTAAAGCAAGGAAACAGAGGAAATAAATAGCTCAACCCACCCAAATTCACATGTATATACATACACGTCCACACACGCAAATATACATACCTATACATCTCAATGTACACATATATATACACACACAGACATATATATATATACACATGTACGTAATTCATACTGTCGGCCTTTATTTATTCCCATCGCCACCTCGCCACCAGGATTTTCGCCCCCTCCCCCACCCTATGATTCACTTTCACTTCGATGGTTCCATCCGCTGCCAGATCCACTCCCAAATATCTAAAACACTTTACATCCTCCAGTTTTTCTCCATTCAACCTTACCTCCCAATTGACTTGACCCTCAACCCTACTGTACCTAATAACCTTGCTCTTATTCACATTTACTTTAAACTTTCTTCTTTCACACACTTTACCAAACTCAGTTACCAGCTTCTGCAGTTTCTCACATGAATCAGCCACCAGAGCTGTATCATCACCGAACAACAACTGACTCACTTCCCAAGCTCTCTCATCCACAACAGACTTCATACTTGCCCATCTTTCCAAAACTCTTGCATTCACTTCCCTAACAACCCCATCCATAAACAAATTAAACAACCAATCACTTTCTTCTTACACGTACACATGACTTACATCCTCGATAAAACCTTTTCACTGCTTCTAACAACTTGCCTCCCATACCATATGTTCTTAATACCTTCCACAGAGCATCTCTATCAACTCTATCATATTCCTTCTCCAGATCCATAAATGCTACCTACAAATCCATTTCCTTTTTTAAGTATTTCTCACATATATTCTTCAAAGCAAACACCTGATCCACACATCCTCTACCACTTCTGAAAAAACACTGCTCTTCCCCAATCTGATGCTCTGTACATGCCTTCACCCTCTCAATCAATACCCTCCCATATAATTTAAGAGGAATACTTAACAAACTTATACCTCTGTAATTTGAGCACTCCCTCTTATCCCCTTTGCCTTTGTACAATGGCACTATACAAGCATTCCGCCAATCCTCAGGCACCTCACCATGAGTCATACATACATTAAATAACCTTACCAACTAGTCAACAATACAGTCACCCCCTTTTTTAATAAATTCCACTGCAATACCATCCAAACCTGCTGCCTTGCCGGCTTTCATCTTCCGCAAAGCGTTTTGTACCTCTTCTCGGTTTACCAAATCATTTTCCCTAACCCTCTCACTTTGCACACCACCTCGACCAAAACACCCTATATCTGCCACTCTATCATCAAAGACATTCAACAAACATTCAAAATACTCACTCCATCTCCTTCTCACATAACCACTACTTGTTATCACCTCCCCATTAGCCCCCTTCATTTAAGTTCCCATTTGCTCCCTCGTCATATGCACTTCATTTACCTCCTTCCAAAACATCTTTTTATTCTCGTTAAGATTTAATGATACTCTCTCACCTCAACTCTCGTTTGCCCTCATTTTCACCTCTTGCACCTTTCTCTTGACCTCCTGCCTCTTTCTTTTTTACATCTCCCACTTATTTGCATTTTCCCCTGCAAAAAATCGTCCAAATGTCTCTCTCTTCTCTTTCACTAATAATTTTAGTTCTTCATCCCATCACTCACTACCCTTTCTAATCAACCCACCTCCCACGTTTCTCATGCCACAAGCATCTTTTGCGAAAGCCATCACTGCTTCCCTAAATACATCTCATTCCTCCCCCACTCCCATTACCTCCTTCGTTCTCACCTTTTTCCATTCTGTACTCAGTCTTTCCTGGTACTTCCTCACACAAGTCTCCTTCCCTAGCTCACTTACTCTCACCACCCTCTTCACCCCAACATTCACTTTTCTTTTCTGAAAACACATACAAATCTTCACCATAGCCTGCAGAAGATAATGATCAGACATCCCTCCAGTTGCACCTCTCAGCACATTAACATCCAAAAGTCTCTCTTTCGCGCGCCTGTCAATTAACACGTAATCCAATAGCGCTCTCTGGCCATCTCTCCTACTTACATACGTATACTTATGTATATCTCGCTTTTTAAACCAGGTATTCCCAATCACCAGTCCTTTTTCAGCACATAAATCTACAAGCTCTTCACCATTTCCATTTACAACTCTGAACACCCCATGTATACCAATTATTCCCTCAACTGCCACATTACTCACCTTTGCATTCAAATCACCCATGACTATAACCCGGTCTCGTGCATCAAAACCACTAACATCCTCCTGCGCACCACTCTATCCATAGCCCACGCCTCGCAACCATACAACATTGTTGGAACCACTATTCCTTCAAACATACCCATTTTTGCTTTCCGAGATAATGTTCTCGACTTCCACACATTCTTCAAGGCTCCCTGAATTTTCGCCCCCTCCCCCACCCTATATATATTAAGAATATATATATATATATATATATATATATATATATATATATATATATATATATATATATATATATATATATATATATATATATATATATATATATATATATATATATATATATATATATACATACATATATATATATATATATATATATACTTAGAAAAGCAAATGGATTTGTATGTAGCATTTATGGATCTGGAGAAGGCATATGATAGAGTTGATAGAGATGCTCTGTGGAAGGTATTAAGAATATATGGTGTGGGAGGAAAGTTGTTAGAAGCAGTGAAAAGTTTTTATCGAGGATGTAAGGCATGTGTACGTGTAGGAAGAGAGGAAAGTGATTGGTTCTCAGTGAATGTAGGTTTGCGGCAGGGGTGTGTGATGTCTCCATGGTTGTTTAATTTGTTTATGGATGGGGTTGTTAGAGAGGTGAATGCAAGAGTTTTGGAAAGAGGGGCAAGTATGAAGTCTGTTGGGGATGAGAGAGCTTGGGAAGTGAGTCAGTTGTTGTTCGCTGATGATACAGCGCTGGTGGCTGATTCATGTGAGAAACTGCAGAAGCTGGTGACTGAGTTTGGCAAAGTGTGTGAAAGAAGAAAGTTAAGAGTAAATGTGAATAAGAGCAAGGTTATTAGGTACAGTAGGGTTGAGGGTCAAGTCAATTGGGAGGTGAGTTTGAATGGAGAAAAACTGGAGGAAGTAAAGTGTTTTAGATATCTGGGAGTGGATCTGGCAGCGGATGGAACCATGGAAGCGGAAGTGGATCATAGGATGGGGGAGGGGGCGAAAATTCTGGGAGCCTTGAAGAATGTGTGGAAGTCGAGAACATTATCTCGGAAAGCAAAAATGAGTATGTTTGAAGGAATAGTGGTTCCAACAATGTTGTATGGTTGCGAGGCGTGGGCTATGGATAGAGTGGTGCGCAGGAGGATGGATGTGCTGGAAATGAGATGTTTGAGGACAATGTGTGGTGTGAGGTGGTTTGATCGATAAGTAACGTAAGGGTAAGAGAGATGTGTGGAAATAAAAAGAGCGTGGTTGAGAGAGCAGAGGAGGGTGTTTTGAAATGGTTTGGGCACATGGAGAGAATGAGTGAGGAAAGATTGACCAAGAGGATATATGTGTCGGAGGTGGAGGGAACGAGGAGAAGAGGGAGACCGAATTGGAGGTGGAAAGATGGAGTGAAAAAGATTTTGTGTGATCGGGGCCTGAACATGCAGGAGGGTGAAAGGAGGGCAAGGAATAGAGTGAATTGGAGCGATGTGGTATACCGGAGTTGACGTGCTGTCAGTGGATTGAATCAGGGCATGTGAAGCGTCTGGGGTAAACCATGGAAAGCTGTGTAGGTATGTATATTTGCGTGTGTGGACGTATGTATATACATGTGTATGGGGGTGGGTTGGGCCATTTCTTTCGTCTGTTTCCTTGCGCTACCTTTGCCATCTGAAGTTTGCATCAGCCTGCCTGCAGTAGCATGCTTTCCGACATGTTTCATGAGCTCCTCTTCGCCAACGGAACTACCTTGGCCACCAGTGATGATACTACGTTTGTGAATCAAAAACCATTGCAACACAAACCTCGTCAGGTGGTAGTGTCCCGCAGTGTATCGAGACAGACTTCCCCAGAACTTTTTTAAAGGGGAAGTAAATGTTTATAGTTGTGTTACTGGAGTGATAGTTTTCATACATGGTGCTTTGACAAGAAAATAGTGAAATTGGAAAAAATGTAGCTTAGACATTGAAGCTTATTGTTACAGTGGTTAAATTGATGAGAACTACTATTGACTTTTGTGTAAATAAATTGAACATTTCCTTTTTCCATAGCCAGAGGTTGAACTATTATGTGACATTCATTTTTTTCTTTTCATTTAAGCTAGAAGTTTCAGTTTTCTAAATTGTTTCTTACATTTTTCATATGTATATATATGTATGTGTGTATGTGTGTATATGTGCGTGTGTGTGTGTATGTGTGTGTATGTGTATATATATATATATATGTATATTATCCCTGGGGATAGGGGTGAAAGAATACTTCCCACGCATTACTCGCGTGTCGTAGAAAGCGACTAGAGGGGACGGGAGCGGGGGGCCAGAAATCCTCCCCTCCTTGTATTTTTTTAACTTTCTAAAATGGGAAACAAGATATATATATATATATATATATATATATATATATATATATATATATATATATATATATATATATATATATATATATATATATATATATATATATATACGTATATGTATATATATATATATATATATATATATATATATATATATATATATATATATATATATATATGTATATATATATATATATATATGTATATATATATATATATATATATATATATGTATATATATATATATATATATATATATATATATATATATATATATATATATATATATATATATATATATATATATATATATATATATATATATACATATATATATATATATATATATATCTTTCTTTCATACTATTCGCCATTTCCCGCACTAGCGAGGTAGCGTTAAGAACAGAGGACTGGGCCTTTGAGGGAATATCCTCACCTTGCCCCCTTCTCTGTTCCTTCTCTGATGATCACACTATTCCATGATAATAGTTATGAAGGTGAAATCGTACTTCAGTTTATACAATTTCATCTAACTGCGTAATTTTCTATAGATTTGGTACGACAAGTTTAGTGGAGACAGTCCACCCCGTCAGGTGTCAGTAATTAACAAGTTATTTTAGCTCTCAACATCATACTTGAGTTCCGCCGTCCAGTAGTAATCAGTATAGACTATTTCTTGTGTGCATGTTCGCTTTCTTTCGCGTTACTGAGATAGAGCCAGGAACAGACGAGGAAATGGTCACATTCGCTCATCTGTTCTCTAGCTGTCATGTGTAATGCGCCGAAGCTACAGTCTCGCATCCACATTTAGACCCCACAGACCTTTCCGTGGTTAACCCTTGTTGTCTCATATACCCTAGTTTAGCCCACCTACAATACATTACCAAATCGCTCTAGTTCGCTAAATCCCTGTCACGCCTCATTTCCCTCCTGCTTATTCAGGCCTTAAACGTTCAAGGCATCTTTCACTTCATTCTTCCACTTCCTTCTTCGTTTCCTCCCATTACTTTGTTCCCCTTATTTCCGATGGGTATACCTTCATTAGTCATCCTGCCCTCAATTATCCTTAATGGCTAAAACATTTCAGCACACCCTCTCCAGTCTCTTTCATACTTCCTTCTCTTACCACCACACTTCTTCCTTATCCAACCCAATTGTCATTTCATCAACCCTCCTCACACCACGCACTGTCTGAAGACGTTTGTTCCCAACACATCCACCCTCTCCATTTTGTCTACGGCTCACTTCTCGATACATCACCGCAGGGACCAAAAACAATCATTAGAAATACTAATCTTTCATCATAAAGGCAGAGACCTCTCTGTCCACACACTATTCTTAATGCGCAATACACACCCCCAAACACACACACAACACTATACTGCACCACACACACACACATACACACACACACAACACAATACTGCACCACACACACACACACACACACACACACACACACACATACACACACACACACACACACACATACACACACACACACACACACACACACACACACACACAACACAATACTGCACCACACACACACACACACACACTACACACACACACACACACACACACACACACACACACACATACACACACACATACATATTCAGCCCAAGCCAGGTGTGTGTGATTACTTTCTATGTGTTACAGAGAGCTTTACACTCATGTTGCCCTGTCTCTCAATCCTGTATATGTGTACCATGTAGTTACTCCTAGTATGTGTGTACATTAACACACCCCAGCCCAAGCCTGGTATCCATTTTTCCATTAGCACCAAGGGTAAGAGGAACACCCGGGTTGGGTGTATATATATATATATATATATATATATATATATATATATATATATATATATATATATATATATATATATATATGTATTTCTTTCGTCTGTTTCCTTGCGCTGCCTCGCAAGCGCGGGAGACAGCGACAAAGCAAAAAATATATATATATATATATATATATATATATATATATATATATATATATATATATATATATATATATATATATATATATTATCCCTGGGGATAGGGGAGAAAGAATACTTCCCACGTATTCCCTGCGTGTCGTAGAAGGCGACTAAAAGGGAAGGGAGCGGGGGGCTGGAAATCCTCCCCTCTCGTTTTTTTTTTTTTTTTTTTTTTTTTTTTTTTTTTCCAAAAGAAGGAACAGAGAAGGGGGCCAGGTGAGGATATTCCCTCAAAGGCCCAGTCCTCTGTTCTTAGCGCTACCTCGCTAATGCGGGAAATGGCGAATAGTATGAAAAAAAAAAAAAAATATATATATATATATATATATTCTTTTTTTTCTTTTAAACTATTCGCCATTTCCCGCGTTAGCGAGGTAGCATTAAGAACAGAGGACCGGGCCTTTGAGGGAATACCCTCACCTGGCCCAATTCTCTGTTCCTTCTTTTGGAAAATTAAAAAAAAAAACGAGAGGGGAGGATTTCCAGCCCCCCGCTCCCTCCCCTTTTAGCCGCCTTCTACGACACCCAGGGAATACGTGGGAAGTATTCTTAATCCCCTATCCCCAGGGATAATATATATATATATATATATATATATATATATATATATATATATATATATATATATATATATATATATACACTAGCCCTTGCTGCCTCTTGGTAAGTACGGCTAACCATTTCACCACGTGTGTGTGTGTGTGTGTGTGTGTGTGTGTGTGTGTGTGTGTGTGTGTGTGTGTTTGTGTGTGTGTGTGTGTGTGTGTGTGTGTGTGTGTGTGTGTGTGTGTGTGTGTGTGTGTGTGTGTGTGTGTGTGTGTGTGTGTGTGTGTGTGTGTGTGTGTGTGTGTGTGTGTGTGTGTGTGTGTTTGTGTGTGTGTGTGTGTGTGTGTGTGTGTGTGTGTGTGTTTTGACCAAAAAGTTTGAATCACGCGACCTGATGTAATGAATTCATAAAGCGTTTGATCGACATGAGTATTGATTTCTCATATCATCAGTTGCTTTCATTCTGGGTGACCCCCCCCCCCCCCCCCCCCCGCACGGTTGTAACAACATCCGAATTTTTTCTAAAATATTACTGTTTGCTTATAGAATATCTTGTGTCAGGCTAACAGCATCAATTGTGGTGCAATAGCTGTATCAATAACCATTTCAGTGGGTGTTAACAGCGAATTTCATCTGTTTTCTGTGATTTGATAACAAAGTTGATTCTGGTGAAACGGTTGCATATCACTATCATCACGCACATTAAGGTATATTACGTGATCTGGCAACGATGATTGTGGTGCAGCGAACGCAGGCACACGTCGAGTAAATACGTATACCTGAACGTCTCACAACACCTTGTGAGTGTAAGACCATCTTGAGTGCTTGGTGGAGCAGTGATTATTGCTCATCAGAGGTTCATAAGGACAGTTCTGAAGCCCTCAGCCCGCATGGCGCCCGTCACCTGGCCATTAGCCCTGATAACAACCCTTAACTAACGGTATAACAACTCAATTTCAGACTCTGGAATGATTTGATTAGAAAACTTGTGCAGGCAAACCTGTGTGGCTTTGATAAAACAGTGAATAATGTGCAGTGTTGTGAAAAAGGTATGTTAAGCGTAAGAAGATGAACAAAAGAGAAAGAGAAGAAGCAACAGTAAGATGGAAAGTGAAGTAAGAGAGACAATGTAGTGAAGGAGACTTTACGAGGGACGGTCTGGTGAAGGTTAAAGCACGAGAGACAGTGTGGTGAAACGTGGACTAGGGGAGACACTGTACTGGACTGTGGAAAAGGAGAGATGGTGAGTTGGAAGATAGAGTAAGAAAGATGGTGTAGTGGAAAGAGGGGTGATGTGGAAGGAGAGGTAATACAGACAAAGAGTTTCAGCAGACCAACAGATCCGTTTGGACAGTTCCTCCTGGTGCTTACTCCTACCCCCGAACACCTCGTGAGGCTCTAGACAGAACCATTGAAATGCCTGAAGGTTTCTTTTCACAAGTATTCAGATACGGAATTCCGTGACAGATGGTCCGGGGACTGCCGGAAATTCACTCCGGAGTGATGAATAAGGCTAAAAACGTCACGAAATAAGATAATCATTCACAATGGTAAACGATAGATATGTATATCTTCGTTTCTTTTCCTGTACTTGAGAAATAAGCTTGTATGTGGAATTAATTAGAGCAAGATAACGCTTCAACATTCCCTCATCAGCCTCTTTTTCTATCATATACTAAGTCTTTTTCTAAAGTCTCTTAGATCTTTTCTTCCTGCCTGGCAGCCAGACACACATTGCCCTCAGCGACCGTCATCTTGGGGAAGGGGTAGGCGTCCTGCTGGCGTGGAGACCAGCCAACAGGACCAACACTCACCCATCTGTCTGCCGGGCAATAGAACTTAATCGTTTTCTCTTTTTTTCCCACTCCTTCTTTTCCTTTCCTCAGAGATCGTCTTTCATTTTCAGTGAGTCTTAAAACGTTACGAGATAGTGTTATGACGAAGGAGTGTAGGGTTCGTTGCTTTTGACGGAGCGAGGAACGAATGTCAGCGGGCTGGTCTTACACAACCGCCAGCTCTCAGACGAAAAATATGACGAGACATCAGACAGTGACATCTCTCATTCTCTCGTGCACAACACCTGACACATCAGTGATGCTCGTTTTCCCTCTCATCACCGACATCAGACAGTGACATCTCTCATTCTCTCGTGCACAACACCTGACACATCAGCGATGCTCGTTTTCCCTCTCACCACCCGAGAGTGAGAGATATGAATGAACGATGAATGCCCAGATTCACTTAAACCCTCCAGCTCACTATACCACACTCGGTAATGGAGATCGATCCTCTCTGGAGCATCCAAGTCGAAAGAAATTGACCAAATGATAGGGCCTGGGCCTGGGCCTGGGCCTGGGCCTGGGCTGTCCTGCCCTCGGAGAGTTGGGCTGATACACGTAGAGCAGAGCCAGCTCTTGATTACATTATGTCCTCTCTCTCTCTCTCTCTCTCTCTCTCTCTCTCTCTCTCTCTCTCTCTCTCTCTCTCTCTCTCTCTCTCTCTCTCTCTCTCTCTCTCTCTCTCTCTCTCTCTCTCTCTCTCTCTCTCTCTCTCTCTCTCTCTCTCTCTCTCTCTCTCTCTCTCTCTCTCATTAACACGTTTGTATAAAGTTCACTTGATACTGATACCGTATAACACTGGTTTAGACTTTGAGTGGCCATTCATATCTCATAACTAAACAAGAAATCTTCCTCCAACTTAACGTTTTATTGGTTGTACAGAAGTTTATGTAGTTATATTCAGACTTTCTGTTGTAACTAAGATTATATACAGATATATATATATATATATATATATATATATATATATATATATATATATATATATATATATATATATATATATATATATATATATATATATATACAGATCTAAAGTCTCTGTTGACGTTAAGAATTCTCTGTTGTAGTTCAGAAACTTCTGTTATCACAAAGAACTCTGTTGTCGTTCAGAACCCTCTGTTGCCGTTCAGAAACCGCTGTTGTCGATCAAAACCCTCTGCTATCGTTCAGAAGCCTTTCCTCTGTTGTCGATCAGAATTCACTCTTGTCATTCAGAACCCTCTGCTGTCGATCAGATCTCTCTGACGTTCAGAACTCCTTTGTCGTTCAGAACCCTCTGTTGTCGTTCTGAACCCTCTGTTGTCGTTCTGAGCCCTCTGTTGTCGTTTAGAACCCTCTGTTATCGATCAGAACCCTCTATAGTCGTTTAGAACCCTCTATTGTCGATGAAAGCCCTCTTTGTCATTTAGAACCCTCTGTTCTCGATCAGACCCATCCGTTGTCGAAGAGAACCTTCTATTGTCAATCAGAACACTTTGTTGTGTATATAAATCCTTCGTTGTCGAAGAGGGTCCTCTACTATCGTCCAGAGCCCTCTGTTGTCGATCAGAACACTTTATTGTCGCTCAGAATACTTCATTGTCCACCTGAACCCTCTGTTGTCGTTTAGAACCCCCAATTGTCGTTAAGAACTCTATATTGTCGTTCAGCATCATCTGTTGTTGATCGGAGTCCTCTATCGTTTTTCAGAATCCTCTGTTGTCGATCAGAACCGTCTGTTATAGTTCAGAGCCCTCTGTTGTCGATCATAACCATCTTGTTCAAGAGTCATACCGTTTTGCGCAAGGGTCATAATGTGCTCAAGGGTCATAACATCGCGTTCAAGGGACGTGCAGTCCTTCTCAAGGGTCATACTTTCCTTCTCAAGGGTCATACCGTCGTGCTCAAGGGTCATAACGTCCTGCTCGAGGGTCACACCGTCCTTCTCAAGGTTCAAAATGTCCTTCTAAGGTGTCATACCGTTGTGCTCATGGGTCATTCCGACCGGCTCAAGGGTCATGCCATCTTGCACAATGGTGAAACCGTCTTGCCCAAATTTCATACCATTGTGCTCAAGGGTCATAACGTCTTGCTCAGGGGCCACACCGTCCTACTCATGGGTCACATCTTACTCAATGGTCATAACGCCGTAATCAAGGGTCATACCGTCCTCCTTAAAGGGTATACCGTCTTGCTCAAGGGTTATAACGTCTTGCTCAAGGGTCATAACGCCGTAATCAAGGGTCACATCGTCGTGCTCAAGGGTCATACTGTTGTTCTTTGGGGCATACCGTACTGCTCAAGGGTCATAACATCTTACTCGAGGGTCATAGACTCGTACTCAATGGTTATACCTTCCTGGTCAAGGGTCATACCGTCCTACAAAAACTTTATATCGTCTTGCTCAAGGGTCATACCGTCCTGCTCAAGGGTCATACCGTCCTGCTCAAGGGTCATACCGTCCTGCTCAAGGGTCATACCGTCCTGCTCAAGGATCATAACTTCCCGCTCATGGATCACACAATCTTGCTCAAGGATCATACCTCCCTGCTTATGGGTCGTACCGTCCTTCTTAAGGGTTATACCTTCGAACTCAAGGGTCATAACGATCTGCATAAAGTTCATACCTTCGTTGTTAAGGAGTATACCGTCTTGCTCAAGGGTCATAACGTCCTGCTCGAGTCTTACCGTCGTGCGCAAGGGTCATATCATCGTGCTCAGGGGTCATACCGTAATGCTCAAGGATCATTACATCTTAATCAAGGGTCATAGCCTCGTACTCACTGGTTATACCCTCCTGGTCAAGGGTCGTACCGTCCTGCTCAAGGGTCATACCCACCTGCTCAAGGGTCGTACCGTCCTGCTCAAGGGTCATACCCATCTGCTCAAGGGTCGTACCGTCCTGCTCAAGGGTCATACCATCCTACAAAAAGTTCATATCGTCTAGCTCAAGGGTTATAACTGTTCTACTCAAGGGTCATTTCTTCATGCTCAAGGCTCATGATGTCCTGCTCAAGAGTCATATCGTCCTACCCAGTGGTCACACCGTCTTGCTCAAGTGTGAACGTCTTGCTCAATTCTTATAACGTACCTTTTAAGGGTTATATCGTCTTGCTCAATGGTCATAAGGTCGTGCTCAAGGGTAGTACGTCGTGCTCAAGGGTCATAATGTCCTACTCATGCTTCATACCATCGTGCTCAAGTCTAATAACTTCTTGCTTACGGGTTCAGCCGTCTTGCTCAACGATCATACTAACGTGATCAAGGGTAGTACCGTCTTGCACAAGGGCCAAACCCTCTTGCTCAGTGGTCATACCCTCCTGCTCAAGGCCCATACCCTCCTGCTCAGGAGGTCATACCCTCCTGCTCAAGGCCCATACCCTCCTGCTCAGGAGGTCATACCCTCCTGCTCAAGGCCCATACCCTCCTGCTCAGGAGGTCATACCGTCCTGCTCAAGGCAGATACCCTCCTGCTCAGGTCATACCCTCCTGCTCAAGGCCCATACCCTCCTGCTCAGGAGGTCATACCGTCCTGCTCAAGGCCCATACCCTCCTGCTCAGGAGGTCATGCCGTCCTGCTCAAGGCCCATACCCTCCTGCTCAGGAGGTCATACCGTCCTGCTCAAGGCCCATACCCTCCTGCTCAGGAGGTCATGCCGTCCTGCTCAAGGCCCATACCCTCCTGCTCAGGAGGTCATACCGTCCTGCTCATGATATTAAAGTTAAAACTGTAGTCTCGGTTCTGCCGGACATCACTGATGATCCCACAGGGAATGGACATGACAGATCTCCTAATGTGACCCATAGAGTCATGGCGATGACCTCTGATCAGAGCATGAGGCCTGACTTGCCCTCTGACCTGTAGGCCAGCTGGTCACTTCTGTCTTAAAGAATTCCTAAAACTTAAAATCATCATTTTCCACCTATCATTTCTAGATTATTTTAGTTGATTAAGAAAAAATATCTTGGGCTCGAACATGTCACATGGCTGTGATATTCGTCGTTTTGAAATCCTCAATTCTATTTTATCTAAATTTCGAAAGAAAAGAAGAATATGAAGCTCTTCCCATTTTTCACTCAAAACGAGCAGTAAATTTCACATGAAAGAATTTAAATGAATACTGTTGACTACTGTCTCTACCATCTTGTGGTAATGTAAACTATGGTAATAGGAATATGGAGGAGGACGGTCTTTAGAAAGGGGAAATGAAATGGTAAGTTTGGTTGTACGCCTTTATGTCACTGTTTTTTCACTGAGTAAAGTTTCAAACTGACAAAGTATTCATCCAACTGGTTTCAGAAGGTATTAATGGTGTTTGCATTAATACTTGAGAGAGGTGACTTATTCCATTTCCGAGAATCATATCAAGAAAGAATTTTTCATTATAACATAATGCTATATATTTTTGCATGAGGTTTCATACTACATTTTGACACGTGTTGCCTTATTTTTCAAAAAGTTCATCATGATCATCAGAATTCATCTGAATGCTGTAGACTTAAGAGACGGGAATGTCCGTATAGAACCGTACTTATCTTCAGGAAGAAGAGAATAACCAGTAGCATTGTGTCAACATGTCAACATCATCAGTGGACACATGATGATGGTCATCTGAAAACTTGTATCATTAGGTCAGGTTAGGTTAGGTTGGGTTAGGTTAGGTTAGGTTAGGTTAGGTTAGGTTAGGTTAGGTTGGGTTAGTGGGTTAAGTTGTCTATTGCTGCTTGAAAGAAGAGATAATAGATCTTCGGAGCCTTACTTCACTCGGTAGCTTTCTTATAGAAGGTATTTTCTCGGCCTTTATTTAGGCCTTGCATAATCCTCTATGTAGTTCAGTGACCAGAACTGAATTGTATACTCAAGACGTTAATGTTCCTGACCGTAGATCATAGTTTTGTGTTGGTTTTATTATTTGCTGATATGTACCGCTTAACATTATTGGACAGTACGTTGTTGACAGCAGCCACCCAGGATAGTACTATCGTCCTGGCTGAGGAGCGTCAAAGTGGTGGCCGGAACCATCTTACACTCTCCATGTTAGGAATGCTGGTTTTACTTTCTCTCTCATCACAACGGGACTCCCGGGCTAGTTCTACCATTATCTTACAAGCACTATATACCTACTCCAACTTGGCTTCTTATTATTACATTTTCTTTTCACATAAGTACTTTTGCCAATTCCTGTCCACTTAAATACTTATAAGTATCACAATGAAAGAGTCCGTCAGTCTTATTGCCTCTAGTCCTCGGCATCATGGAATGCTAAGAATCTCCGGGGTCCTGCCTGAGTTTACTGCCAATGAGAGGGAAGGCTCTGGCAGTAGTAGCACCGGCCCCTCCCACGACCTTTCCCTCTCTGTGAAACCTTCCTCTTTTTCTATTCACTATACCTACATTTGTGGTATCTCTAGTAACCTATCCTCAGTTGAACACCAACTGTCCACTACCTCTCCTAATATCTTGCTTCTGTCTGTCACACAGCTGTCTAATGATGTTCTCACTAATCTCTTTTTCATATCTTACTATAAAGTCCATACGTTTCCGGTTCAAAGGTGGTGTTTGTGCTTATTCCAACATCAACACACCTGCTGCACGCTTCAAGAACTTTGAGTGTCCAAACTCTGATGTCTCCCTACTTCCACACTTTTCCTCTGTTTTGCCTGTTGGTCTAATTCTACAGGTTTTATATCCTACGAGTATCTAAATTCCTGCCATGAGACTGGGACATCCTCTCACCCGCAAGTCGAGATCCTCTACCTCGGTGATTTCAACATTCACCATAGGGAATGGTTGAATTCCTCCCATACGGATGGTGTAGGGATTGAAGCCATAACGTTTCCCATTTTCAATGATTTAGAGCAAATTATCTCGCACCCTATCCATATTCCTGACCGCTGTGATCACTCTCCTAATATTCTGGATTTTTTCATCTCTAGTCCATCCCGCCGTAAATACACAATCTCACCTCCAATTGGTTCATCTGATCACATTCTCGTAAAAGTGATAATACTAGCGGCACCTCCATCTCCAGCAGCCACCTGAACAAAGCTGACTGGAATAACTTACGTAACTTTTCTGACTTTCCTTGGGTAAATTACTGTCTCTTACATGGTGATGCTTCTCTCTCCGCCAAACTCATAGCATTTATACCCTCTTCCTCCAAGACGACCTCTTCATCTCATCCATGGTTCAACCGTTCCTCTTCAGAGGCTATTCAGGCAAGGGATCAGGCATATCAGGCTTGGAAAAACTCTTCTTCCTCTGGCTCCCATTCAGTGTTTATCACTTCCCGTATTCCTTACAAGCACGTTATCCGTGAGACGAAGTGTTCCTTTATTCAAAAGAAGTTCGATAACCCTTTCTCGTCATCCACTGATAGGTCTTTCTGGTCTGTAGCTAATGGCATTTCTAAAAACTTCTGTCCCTCTATCTTCCTTCCCTTCACTTTTCCACTCTGACGGTACTATAGCTGTCTCTCCCGTAGAAAATGCAACTCTCTTTGGTTCCCATTTCTCCTCTAATTCCACCTTGGTTAACTCTATCATTCCTTCACCCACTGATGCTCCTCTTGCTAATCCTATGCCTCGTCCCGTAATCTCTTTTCGGACTGTCTGAAATGCGCTTCTTTCTCTGGACACAAGCAAAACTTATGGTTCGATGGCAGCTATCCCCGTGTACTGAGAGAGTGTGCCTCTGAACTTGCAGTGTGCTTGCTAGTCTGTCCTGCTTCTGTTTAAAAACCAAAATACTTCCTTCTCCTTGGAAGCATGCATTGATACATCCCATCCCTAAGACGAGCGACCGTTCTGACCTTCTAACTATCGTCCTATTGTTTTAACATCTAATATATCCAAAGTCTTTGAATCCTTCCTCAACTCCCATATCCTTAAACACCATGAAAATCAGTCTTCTCTCTGATCACTAGTATGGCTTCCATAAGGCAAGAGCCACTGTTAATATTCTTTCCTATCTTATTAATGTGTGGTCATCATTCCTGAAAGATATGGAGGAGTCATGTGTAGTAGCCCTTGACATATCTAAGGCTTTTAAGAGAGTGTGGTATCGGGGTCTCATCTCCAAGCTCCCCTCTTTTGGCTTTCCTCCCTTACTTTTTGTTCCTTCATATCTAGCTTTCTCTCCGATCGATCTATCTTTGCTGTTGTTGATGGATCAGCCTCCCCTTTTCTTCATCAACAGCGGTGTCCTTCAAGGTTCTGTACTGTCCCTTACACGATTTTCTCTCCTCCACACATAACCCAGTGCACTCATACGCTGACGACTCAACACTGCATCCATCCAATTCCTTCAATTCTGCTCCCTCTTCTCTCACTCGATCTGCATCTCATGTTGACACAGCTTCCTCAATATACTCAGACTTGGACAGGATAGATCAGTAGGGTACACAAAATCCTGTTAAGTTTAATGCCTCCAAGACCAAGCTTTTACCTGTCTCTCTTCTGATGATTCTGCAATTCCATATTTTGACTTAGCATATCTGTAACATGTTCTCTTTCTTGGAAACCCCACATTACAGGAATAGCTATGTCTGCCTCTAAGAAACTGAGTGCCTTGCTTAGATGTCGAAACTTCTGTTCTGAACAGCTGTTCCGTTTATACAAGGGATTGATTCGTCCTTGTGTGGAGTACTGCTCCTACATTTGGGGTGGTTATAGTTCTACACCCTTACTTGACAGAGTTGAGTCGAAAGCAGTACGACTTATAAACTGTCCCCGGATAACTTCCAAACTTAACCCCCCATGCCTTACGCCGCAGTATTGGTTAACTTTCCCTCTTCTATAGGTATCATTAGTTTTTGCTCCCGCTGGCTAGCTGCTTGTGTGTGCCCACACCACTATCTAGACCACACAATACTCGGCCATCAGCAACTCAAGGGTGGACCATTTTGATACCTGACTCTTTCCCTACACGTAGAAGCTTTGGAACTCTCTATCATCTCATGTTTTACCCAATAACTATGACCTGGCACATTTCAAAAGATAGGTTTTTCACATTCTCAGAAATTCATAAATACTTTCCCCTGTCTTTTCTTTTCCCATTTCATAATTCTCTCTATATCTTAGTTAATACCCGGCCTTGATGAGGACATCTGTCCGTAACTGGAGCCTTCAACATAAAAAAGTACTTCAGATGTTACTGACATCGTTTCCAGTAACGTGGCAAGAGAAAGTTACGAGAGCTGAAAAAGCATTTGAGAAAAGGGAGGAAAGAAAAGCGAAAAACCTCATAGAGTATACAAAAATGTTTTTGAAGGAGGTGAATTGCGTGTTGAGAACATGACAAATGGAGGTGACAGTAATGAGAACGGAGGGGGAGACGGTGACAGACAAAGATGATGTGAAAAGGATATGGAATGAGCATTTTGAAAGACTGTTGTGTTAAGTGAGAGGGAGGTGAATGGTGACGAGGTGGGATGGTGAAAAGAGTGGAGGTAATAAGAACCTTGCTCAAGATGAAATATGGTAAAGCAGTTGGTATGGATGGGACTGTAGTTGAATTTCTCTGGAAAGAGATCGACGGTGTTGTTGACTGGTTAGTGAGGCCCGTGAACATGTGTGTATCCTAAGCTCGGGGTGAAGACTAGTAGAATCCACATCTAATGGCCTTGCTCAAAGTAAAGGAGTCCATAATGATAATTTTGATTATAAAGGTGTACTAAATCGGTTAAGGATACCTGGTAAGGAGTATTGGAGAGTGATAATTGACAGAGTGTCTTCATACACAGAGCAGCTGACTGGGGAGAGGGCAATGTCATCTTAAGAGACGTAGAGGATGTGTGGACCAAGTGTTTGTTTTGAGAGAAAAGTCTTATGAAAGGTGTTCTGGATATATGGGGAAATGGAAGGTGTTCTGGATATATGGGGAAATGGAAGGTGCTCTGGATATATGAGGAAATGGAAAGTTACTTAATGTAATAAGGAGCTATTTTCAAGAGAGTAAGTTATGGTTGCGAGTGGGAAGGGAAAAATAAATGGATGGCAGTTAAGGCCAGTCTTCATCAAGGATGTGTATGTCACCATGACTGTTTGATTTCTACATAAATGGGGTGATGATGGAGACATGTTCGAGCTCTTAGAGAAAGAGGTTGGTCTGCCATATGTTGAAGGCGGAGTGGAGGTATGAAAGAGAGAAATTATTTGCAGTTAGCGTACAGCATGACAGTAATGGCAGATTCTACCAAGAACCTCAAGAGGCAGATGAGAGTTTACCAGAATGTGTTAAAGACAGTTTGATATCAACTCTTTTAGGTTCTTGATGCGGGAACGTGCTTTCTTAAGTATCACTGATGTCGCTGGGTGTTATCTCTCATCATCCTGTTGGCAAACCTCTCCAACTAAGAAACAAGTATTCTTTCAATATCACTCCCCAATTTTGGTGTAAAGGCAGTCCAGCGTGAGAGATATATCTGGTATTATTTTAGTTGCTAGACCAACAATCAAATGGCGCTGCAACAATCAGATGTAGTGAGCAAGTCGTCAGGTATGTTGACATTTTGTTTTGTTTGGACGGTTTCGGCAAAGAAAGTGGTAGCACATCTCATTACACACCTCCACCTGGAGAAAAGATCTGATCTCTCTGAAGAAAATGCAAAATAAACATCGGAAGTTCCGGTGATATCCGAAAGATCCCATAAGATAGAGTAAAGTTTAGAATAACAGTCACAATACTCTATGATATTTCGCTCAATATACGTTTATTTCACTTTGGGCTAGAGCAGCGTTGTGATGTAAACATACCCGGTAATCATTGTGGCCTTAAAACAGTTTTCAAAATCTTTGTGACCGATAGCAAAAATATTTACAATGTAAGGTAAGAAAAGACAATTGTATCTTATTGTGAATTTTTCAAACTTCTTTCATGAATCTATTCAACATTAAAGAGAAATTTCCCGAGTCTTCCATAATACCTGATATTTTCCAACTTTTCCAGTATCCCTAGCTTCCACCCTCCCGTCTCCTAACATAGACTGGACCTACTTAGCCTTACTTAACACCGCCCAAAATTACGTGATTTTTGCTAATATGAATATAAATTTTGAGTCAAAAGTCTACTCACATAAAAATATGCTCTTTTTCTGGCTGTCAGCTATATTTGCTTACTTTGCTTGCTTTAGCATGTCATGATTTTTTGTTTCAATGATTTTGTTCTGTTTCTTATAAACGAGTTTCATGTGCTTATCATGCATTTCTATGTGTTTGTTGATATGGTAGACATTTCCACATATTTTCTGTTATGTTACTAGTCTACTTTGTTTGTTCATATATTGCTTTTACCCTTTTTAAAATCATAGGCAACTATAGGGAATGAGAGCGAGGGGCTAGAAACCCTCCCCTCCTTGTATTTCAATTTCTAAATGGAAAACAGAAGTAGTCAAGCGTTGAGTGCTAATTTTCCTCGAAGGCTCAGACTGGGGTGTCTGAATGTGTTTGGATGTAACCAAAGTGATAAGAAAGGAGAGATAGGTAGTATTTATGTGGAGAGAAGGATGTTCTGACTCTAAGTAAAACGAAGCTCAAGGGTAAAGGGGAGCATTGGTTTGGAAAAGTCTTGGGAGTAAAGTCAGGGGTTGGTGAAAGGACAAGAGTTAAGGAAGGAGTAACACTACTCCTGAAGTAGGAGTTGTAGGAGTGTGTGATAGAGTGTAAGAAAGTGAATTATAGATCGCTATGGGTAAAACTGAAAGTGGATAGAGAGAGATGGGTGATTATTGGGGCTTATGCACCTGGTCATACAAAGATAGATCACGAGAGGCAAGTGCTTTAGGAGTAGTTGAGTGAATGTGTCAACAGCTTTGATGCACGAGACCGGGTATTAGTTAAGGATGATTTAAATGCGAAGATGAGTAACGTGGCAGTTGAGGGTGTACTTGATGTCCATTGGGTATTCAGTGTTCTGAATGGAAATGGTGAAGAACCTATGGATTTGTGTGCGAAAAAAAAGACTGGAGATTGGGAAGACCTGGTATGTGAGTAGGAGAGATGGTCAAAGCGCATTAATAGATAATGTGTTAACTGAAAGGCGTGTAAAAAGAGAGACTTTTGGATGATAATATGCTGAGAGGGGCAGCTGGAGGATGTCTGATCACTATCTTCTGGAAGCAAAGGTGAAGATTTGTAGAGATTTTCTAAAAAAAAGAAAGAATGCTAGGGAAAAGAGAGTGATGAGAGTAAGAGACTTGGAAAGAAGACTTGTGTGAGGAAACACCAGGAGAGATTGAGTGTAGAATAGAAAAGATGAGAGCAAATGACGTGAGGGGAGTGGGGGAGGAATGGTATGTATCTAGGGAATCATTGTTGGCATGTGCAAAAGATGCATGTGGCACGAGAAAGGTGGGATGTGTGCATTAGGATGAAGAAGTAAAGTTGTCAGTGAATGAGGAAAGAGAGGAGTGTGGACGATACTTACAGGGAAGAGTGCAAATGACTGGGAGAGGTATAAAAGAAAGCAGCAGAAGATCAAGAGAAAGGTGCAAGGGGTGAGACAGAGGGCAAATGAAAGTCAAGGTGGGAGAGTATCATTAGATTTTAGGAAGAATAAAAGGATGTTTTTGGAGATGATAAGATAAGAGAACAAATGGAAATATTGGTGAAGGAGGCAAAAGGGGAGGTAATAAAGAGTAGTGATGAAGTGAGAAGGATATGGAGTTATTATTTTGAAAGATTGTTGAATGTGTTTGATGTTAGAGTGGCATATGTAGGGTATTTTGGTCAGGATGGTATGCGAAGAGGGAGGGTCAGGGAGAATGGTTTGGTTAAAACAAAGGAGGAATCTATTACAAAAGGAGGTGACTGTGTTTAACTGATTGGTGAGGATATTCAGTGTAAGTATTGATCATGGTAAGGTGCCTGAGTATTGTGAGAATGAATGCATTGTGCCATTGTACAAAGGCAAAGGGGATGAAGGTGAATGTTAGAATTACAAAGGCATACGTTTGTTGAGTAATCCTGGGAAATTATATTGGTGGGTATTGATTGAGAGGGTAAAGGCATGTACAGAGCATCAGATTGGGGAAGAGCAGTGTGGTTTCAGAAGTGGTTGAGGATTTGCTTTGAAGATTGTATGTGAGAAATACATAGAAAAACAGATGAATTTGTATGCAGCATTTATGGATCTGGAGAAAGCATATGACAGGCTGGATAGAGATGCTTTGTAGAAGGTTTTGAGAGTACATGGTGTGAGAGATTAGTTGCTAGAAGCAGTGAAAAGTTCTTACCAAGGATGTAAGTCATGCGTACGAGTAGGAAGAGAGGTAAGTGATTGGTTCCCAGTAAATGTCGGTTTGCGGCAGGGGTATGTGATGTCTCCATGGCTGTTTGATTTGTCTATGGATGGGGTGGTTAGGGAGGTGAATGCAAGAGTTTTGGAGAGAGGGGCAAGTATGCAGTCTGTTGTGGATGAGAGGGCTTGAGAAGTGAATCAGTTATTGTTTGCTGATGATACAACGCTGGTGGCTGATTCGGGTGAAAAACTGCAGAAACTGGTGAGTGAGTTTGGTAAAGTGTGTGAAAGAAGAAAGTTGAGAGTAAACGTGAATAAGAGCAAGGTTATCAGGTTCTGTAGGGTTGAGAGAGAAGTTAATTGGGAGGTAAATTTGAATGGATAATAACTGGAGGAAGTGAAGTGTTTTAGTTATCTGGGAGTAGACTTAGAGTATATGGAACCATGGAAGCAGAAGTGAGCGAAGGTTCTGGGAGCGTTGAAGAATGTGTGGAAGGAGAGAACATTATCTCGGAGAGCAAAATGTGGTATATTTGAAGGAATAGTGGTTCCAGCAATGTTATATGGTTGCGAGGCTTGGGTTATACATAGGGTTGTGCGGAGGAGGGTGGATATGGTGGAAATGAGATGTTTGAGGACAATATGTTGCGTAAGGTGGTTTGATCGAGTAAGTAATGAAAGGGTAAGGGAGATGTGTGGTAATAAGAAGGTGTGGTTGAGAGAGCGGAAGAGGGTGTGTTGAAATGGTTCAGACACAAGGAGAGAATGAGTGAGGAAAGATTGAAAAAGATGATATATTTGTCAGAGGTGGAGGGAAGAAGGAGAATCGGAAGACCAAATTGGAGGTGGAAGGATGGAGTGAAAAAGATTTTGAGCGATCAGGGCCTGAACAACAGGAGGGTAAAAGGCGTGAAGGAATAGAATGAACTGGAACGATGTGGTATACCGGGATCGACGTGTTGTCAGTGGATTGAACCAGTGTATTTGAAACGTCTGGGGTAAACCATGAAATGTTTTGTGTGGCCTGGGTAATTCATACTTATATATTTATTTTAGTATCTATATTCATATAGTTACTCTATTAATCATATTTTCGGAGTTACATAGTGAACTTTAGCCGTTCTCTACACTTTTGCCATAAGATGACGCTAGTGGCAACTTTTTGAGAACTCTTCAAACACATTGCTCTTTTAGGGTTGTTGTACTTCCTAAGTACATTCTACTTAATCCAACTTTCTTTGTAAAATTGTGACTCTGTGAGTTCTGACTCAGTTAACCCGGCTCACTGGCGTCTTGTGGATGTGGCTCGAATGTGTCTGTGCAAGTGTTTTTCCACCCGTTCTTTGGCAGCGTTACCTCAGCGTTCCGATGTGAAAACTGTATACATATTAGAGAACGATGGCTGAAAACGGTAAAGTATCTCCATCGGATGTAAAGCCATTCATAACGTGTAAACATGAGTTGCTGATGGTTTATTTATGACAGTCGTTCGCCACAAGATGCAGCATATGAACACCAAACATCAGTGTGTGATCCATTTGCTGAAGAAAAGTTATGCTGAAGATGGTGGATGACCTTGATCGACTAAGCAAGTACACTGAGTGAATCCTCCAGACACAGGACACAAGTCAGTGGAGTTGTTACTCAATATTGTTCCCATATCATTATTAACGGTATAGCCTTAATGAATATGGTTTGATTATATAACTGTATAGTTATGTTTACTGTACATTACGAACTAGCTATACATATTCAGATATGTATGTTAAAAAAGAAAAAATTCGTGACTTGCATAGGAATATGTATTTTTTCATAGATTTTTATTGAAGTTCTTCATTAACTTTTTAGGAACAATTTCGTAAAGAAAAAGGTGTATGTCTCAGAACTGATTTTCTTGAAAAACATGTAAACATGTTTGGCGGTAGCTTTACGTATTTACCTCTCCGACCTCAGACCTGAGCGTTAATGTGAACAAAATTTAGATAATGGGTACAACAGGGGAAGTGGGCGGATGAGGGTGAAAGAGGACAGAATGTAAGTTTAAGGTGAGATAGCGTGGAGGAAAAGGAATATTTCAGGTCACTAGGAGGATTGGACATTGAAACATATAGCATCACAAGGGCTAATGAGACAGGGAAGAAAACAGTGTTACGTTTGGTGTATTAAAGAGAGTGTGGAAGGAAAGGTCATTGTCTGTTAGGGCAGAGATGGGTATGCTTGTTACAACTGCAGTCAGAAAAGTTCTTTGTGGATGAAAGTTTTGATCCTAGAATGCAAAGGAAAGATAAAGATGGATGTAGTGGAAGCGAAATGCCTGGGAACAATACATGGAATGAGATAGATTGGTTGTAAGGAACAGAGTGACAGTGAACGTAGTGTGATAAGAGAACCGACCAGATGTACCAAGATCGTCGTGGCTGACATACAGAACATCTGAAGAGAGATTGATAAAAAAGATCTATGTGTCGGAAGTGGAGGCGGCAAGGGAGACGGACAGACTGGGGAAGAGATGTAAGGATGAAGTAAGGGAGGTCTTGGGGTATCGGGGCATGAATATTTAGGAAGGCGAATTGTGCAGTTGTATTCATGGTTTGGTGTATGGGGGGGACGACGCCATGTTAGTGGATTTAACCAGGTCATGAAGTCATAGCAATCCTTGGATTATTCTGCAGGGTTTATCAGTAGGCTGTCGACTGTAGTTTTGGCAGTTGTCGCTACAGATCGGATGTATGCAAATGTGGCTGTTATACGTGGTGGGAAGGACAGTTAGGTTATACCCCAAGAAAATTCGGTTCAATTTCGAATCGGAAGATGGGAAATTCGATTCACTTCGGAAACTTCGGCTCCTGTACGATGGTTTCGAATCTACATTACTTCCAGTAAACATCTACAAAATATCAAACCTCACAGTTTCGCATGGGGTGTGTTTATGTTCACAAGAAATATCATCTTAGGCTTCTGCAATTCTTTTCTTTTTTTTAAGGAACCAAGTCACGGCAGACTTGTTTTAGAGAGCAACTATTAAAGAACAAACAAATCAGAAAGACAACCGCTGTCGTCTACATCTGTAGTTATTTTGATTTGTGTTTATGTTAGTTTCGATCATGGCATGTGATTCGAGCCGTAAAAAGTTTTGTAATTAGTAGGGATTTAAATTTTGTACAGATAAAATTTTGGAAGATGCATCATTGCAAACGTTAACCTTTAGTCCCAGTTCGCTAACATCCCATTAACGGAAATGACTGTAATAACAATTGTTCCCAAGGACTGAGGGTTAATCGCAAACGGATGATAGACCTCATAAGAGCATCAGTTAACGATAGGCATTTTATCTTGTTTAGCAGTAAAGCACGGAAGGAGATCCCCACAATGGTAATGGGATACCCATGAGGACTGACTCTCGTGAATGCTCCTCTCTGTCTTCACGACGTCAGATGTGTTCTTTTACACCCCAGGCCTCAGGTTTCTGAACCGTCACCTCATAAACGATAAGAGGATGACACAGCTGTCGTTCATGGGTCTCGAGACGGGGTTCCTTTGTTTCAAGCTTGACATTTAACATGTAAATATCATATCAATGTATTACAGTGTTCTTCCAGTTTTAGACAGCTATTGCATGACTAGACGACTCGTTCTAAGGTTACTGTATAGGGAGGCAACGTTTATAGGCCTATGTACAAAGTTTGCTTCTATTATTCCTATCAACTTTAAACTAACTTTTATTCGAACATAGACGGCACTTTTGACATCTGTTCATGTTCTAGATTTATGGACATAAAAAGTTTTATAATTTTTTACTGATAAGAAATTCATCATACTTTCACTGACGCACACATTTGAAAAGATTTACCCGATCAGTGAGTAAAACCAAATCCTAAAATGAAGTTTATGATGAAAACATTGGTTTACTTCCCTAAAGTATATACTAGCACATAGTTTCAGTCTCCGAAATGAGCTTAACTCGTTCTTTGATAGATTATATCTGATAATGTGAAAGCAATATTCAAGTTACCATCTAAAACTTTGTCTAAGATCGGAGATGTAGCTCTCAGAAATTTACGGTCAATTTCTATAAACAAATTTACTTGCAATAGCAGAAGGCATCGTACGTTGGTAAAACGAAGAGGCACTTAAGACCTGGAATAGCGGAGCATTCCTGTCGCTCGGCTGGAACTGGCGTCCTTATGGCCACATCACCATTCTCGGCCATTAGAAATCCCTTGCGAGTTAGTGATGACCCTATGTCAGCGGGTTAGTGATGACCCTATGTCAGCGGGTTAGTGATGACCCTATGTCAGCGGGTTAGTGATGACCCTATGTCAGCGGGTTAGTGATGACCCTATGTCAGCGTTCATATCCTTCGTCTTGGCCAGAAGTCCACGGGAGTAAGACATGCTGACTGTGGAGGCGGTGTAAGGCAGTAGCGAGAGACTCTCCATTCGAACATCCGAGACTTAGTTTGTTTTCCTTTTCTTGACAGACACTTCATTAAATCAGTTAACTTATAATCATAACCGCTGTTAAAGAAGTAAAACGCTTCCCCAGATTCTCAGAGTATCTCTAAGACCATACAAGCTGTCACTGCATTCATGGTCCTTGATCAACCCTGGTTGGTTGCTCGGTTAGTTGGTCTCTGGTTCATTAAGGCCGTCAGGGTCATGTTATAATCACCAGTCAAAATATCGTGAGCACCTTCCTAATGTGTTTAAGATAACACTGAGAACATACACACTATCGCTACACATGTCGTCAATCGATCAACGCTTATCATTATCCTTAGGAGTTACATGCTCGTTTTACAGTTTTAAGTATTTTGATATAATAGTTAGCTTGATTTATTTCAGATTTTGAATATTTTGATATAATAGCCGCTTTGATTTATTTCAGATTTTAAATATTTTGATATAATAGTCAGTTTGATTCATTTCAGATTTTAAATATTTTGATATAATAGTCAGCTTTGATTTATTTCAGATTTTAAATATTTTGATATAATAGTCAGTTTGATTCATTTCAGATTTTAAATATTTTTATATAATAGCCGCTTTGATTTATTTCAGATTTTAAGTATTTTGATATGATAGTCAGTTTGGTTTATTTCAGATTTTATTAGAGATGGATATATACATTTTCATTTCATTATTGATGCTTTGCTACTGAGAGAAAATCTTATGAGAGCCAACTTAAAGACTTGCATACGTGTGGCTTAGAAAAGAGAGAGGTTGAAATATGATGTAATACAGGTATTCAAAATTATCAAATACTATAATAATCTCGATCTAACAAGCTACTTGAGGCTTGATTCGTCGGATTTCACTCATAGTAATGGATACACACTTTTGAACTCGAATAAGGGGAAGTATTTTTTCTTTAAAAGGACCGTTAACTTATGGAATGATTCACCAGTGAGAGTTGTTGAAAGAAATGCAGTAAATACGTTTCAAAACAGACTTGATAACTACTTCAGTTCAAGTCTACGATTTATATTATTTTCGCCTCCTGAGCCATATGAACAGTTCGCAGATTTTTCAGTTTGAATCATATAAATACATTTTTTCTCTACCACACTGATCTGTGAGATTTTACTATCTTCTGCTATCACAAACAGCCCAGAGAGAACCCAGTGAGCTGTTGCTGTGTGAATTCCTTTGTATTTCTTTATAGCTTAAGCATTTTAGATTAATTTCCTAACTGGATTACACTGCTACACTGCCATTCTACTAATTCTGCGAAACGAATGTTAGGCTTTGTGAGAAACCTCATCATATGTATATAAGCGTATTCATCTTTACGAGTTGATTATGTTTATCATATCTACCTCAGAATCTGGACAAGATTTTAAGCCTTGCTCTAGTTATGAAGGCTATTAGAAGACCATAGGTGTCCACCTCTTCAAAAGCCTTATAGATTATACTTAATCCTCTGCACTCATTCAAAACAGTTGACCAAGCAGCCTCACATTATAATGAAGTTACCTTACCATCAGGCCAACAAATGCCTCATTTCGAATTGATATGAACCTCTCTTATAAGAGCCATTTTTCCCTGCAGCGCCGGGTACCCTAGCTTGTCTTATATATCTTACCTTACCCTCCGGCCATAGGAATCCTTTCTATCCCTATGTGGCTCCTGCAACACCCAGGTAGCTGGACATTTCCAATAGTTTGAGCCACAAGTCAAAAAGTCTTTTGATGTGTGTGTGTGTGTGTGTGTGTGTGTGTGTGTGTGTGTGTGTGTGTGTTTACGTGCATAAAGTGCAGGACAATTTAGTAGTAAGTGCTTGGTGCCCTCTTTATGTTAGGTGCATCGTGGGCATGAAGGGGTCTTAGGATATGTTGAAATGGTGTTAGTGGTGTTCTAGTGATAGGTGAGGTCCAAAGCGTAAGTGAGAGAGTGTGACTCATATTTGTCTGGGGAATGTGGTTTCTGACGGAAGTTTGTCTGGTGGGATGGAGTTTGAAATTAAGTCGAGGAGTCGGTTATTTCGTGCTTGACGAGTTATTCCAGTGTGTATGCGTTTTGTCAGTGTTCTGTTTATTGGGGTGGGAGGGAATCTGTGAGTACAGGACACTTTCATAAATGGCAAGGATAAGCTATCTATTTGTAATTGGGAGTTAGTAGTTAATTATAGAGTGGTTAGGGCGGGAAGGGTTCTAGTTTTGTTGCAGAGAATGGAGTGCCGAGCATATTAAGGAGGGACTGACTGGGAGAATAATTGCTTCATTGTGAAGGTGTTAGATTTTTGTGGTGGCTTGGCAGCGAATAATTGTATTAAGTGTACTATACTGTGTGGATTGCAACTCCATAAATTTGTTTTACGAGGATGGAAGACCAGGCAGTTAAGGCATAGTCACAAGTGAAGCGAATAAATTCCATCTAAAGGATGTTGAGGGCTTCTTTGTTTTGTCCAGATCTACTGCCAATTTGTGTTAGAGGGTATTTAGTCTGTGATTTACTCATCCTCCTCGAAGGCTCAGATTGGGGTGTCTAGACGTGTGTGGATGTATCCAAGATGAGAAAAAAGGAAAGATAGGCAGTACATTTGAGGAGAGGAATCTCGATGTTTTGGCTCTGAGTGAAACGAAGCTCAAGGCTCAAGGTGAAGAGTGGTCTTGGAATGTCTTCCGAGTAAAGTCAGGGGTTGGTGAGAGGACAGGAGCAAAAGAAGGAGTAGCACTACTCCTGAAGCAGGAGTTGTGGGAGTATATGATAGAGTGCAAGAAAGTAAACTGTGGATTGATATGGGTAAAACTCAAAGTGAATGCAGAGAGATGGGTGATTACTGGTGCCTAAGCACCCGGTCATGAGAAGAAAGATCATGAGAGGCAAGTATTTTCGGAGCAGCTGAGTGAGTGTGTTAGCAGCTTTGCTGCGCGAGACCGGGTTATAGTGATAGGTGATTTGAATGCAAAGGTGAGTAATGTAGCAGATGAGGGTATAATTGGTGTAAATGGGGTGTGCAGTGTTATAAATTGAAATTGTGAAGAGCTTCTGGATTTGTGTTTTGAAAAAGGACTGGTTATTGGGAATACCTGGTTTAAAAAGAGAGATACGCATAAGTATACGTATGTAACTAGGAGAGATGGCCAGACAGCGTTATTGGATTACGTGTTAATTAATAGGCGCGTGAGAGACTTTTGGATGTTAATGTGCTGAGAGAGGCAACTGGAGGGATGTCTGATCATTATCTAGTGGAGGCGAAGGTGAAGATTTGTAGAGTTTTTCGGAAAAGAAGAGAAAGTGTTGGGGTGAAGAGAGTGGTGAGAGTAAGTGAGCTTGGAAAGGAGACTTGCGTGAAGAAGTACAGGAAGAGATTGAGTGCAGAATGGAAAAAAGATGAGTGCAAAGGACGTAAGGGGAGTGGGGGAGTAGTGGGATGATTTTAGGGAAGCAGTGATGGCTTGAGCAAAAGATGCTGGTAGCATTAGAAACGTGGCAGGCGGGCAGATCCGAAAGGGTAGTGAGTGGTGGGATGAAGAAGTAAGAGAGAGGCGTTTGAACGATTTTTGCATGGAAGTAGTAGGAATGACTGAGAGATGTATAAAAGAAAGAGGCAGAAGGTCAAGAGAAGGGTAGAAGCTGTGAAAAAGAAGGCTAATGTGAGTTGGGGTGAGACAGAATCATGAAATTTTAGGGTGAATAAAAAGACGTTTTGGAAAGAGGTAAATAAAGTGCGTAAAAAGGGGGCTAATGGAGAGGTGATAACAAGTAGTGGTGAAGAGAGGAGATGGAGTGAGTGTTTTGAAGGTCTGTTGAATGTGTTAGATGATAGAGTGACAGATATAGGGTGTTTTAGTCGCGGTGGTGTGCTAAGTGAGGGTCAGAGAGATTGGTTTCGTAAACAGAGAAGAGGTAGTAAAAGCTTTGCGGAAGATGAAATCCAGCAAGGGGGCGGTTTGGATGGTATTGAAGTGGGACTTATTAAAAAAGGGGGTAACTGTGTTATTGAATGGTTGTTAAGGATATTCAATGTATGTATGGGTGATGGTGAGGTGCCGAGGGTTTGCGGAATGCATGCATAGTGCCATTGTATAAAGGCAAATGGGATAAGGGTGTGTTCAAATTACACAGGTATAAGTTTGTGAGTATTCCTGGGAAATTATATGGGAGGGCATTGATTGAGAGGGTAAAAGCAAGCACAGAGCATCAGACTGGGGAAAAGCAGTGTGGTTTCACAAGTGGTAAAGAATGTGTGGATTATGTGTTTGCTTTGTAGAATGTATATGAGAAATGCTTAGAAAAGCAGGTGGATTTGTCTGTAGCATTTATGGGTCTGGAGAAAGCATATAATACAGTGGATAGAGATGCTTTCTGGAAGGTATTAAGAATATATGGTGTGGGTGGTAAGTTGCAAGAAGCAGTGAAATGTTTTTACAAAGGATGTAAGTCATGTGTACGAGTAAGAAGAAAAGAAATTGATTGGTTCTTGGTTAGTGTCGGTTTGCGGCAGGGGTGTTTGATGTCTCTGTGGCTGCTTAATTTGTTTATGGATAAGGTTCTTAGGGAGGTGAATGCAAGAGTTTTGGAGAGAGCGGCAAGTATGCCTTCTGTTGTGGATGAGATGGCTTGGGAAGTGAGTTATTTGTTGTTGGCTGATGATACAGCGCTAGTGGCTGATTCTGGTGAGAAACTGCATAAGTTGGTGACATTTTGGTAAAGTGTGTGAAAGAGAAAGTTAAGAGTAAATGTGAATGAAAGCAAGGTTGTTAGTTTCAGTAGAGATGTGGGACAAGGTAACTGGGAGGTAAGTGTGAATGGAGAAAAACTGAGGAAGTGCAGTATTTTAGATATCTGGGAGTGGATTTGGCAGTGATTGGAACCATGGAAGCGGAATTGAGTCACAGGCTGGGGGAGGGGAAGAAAGTTTTGGGAGCCTTGAAGAATATGTGGAAGACGAGAACGTTATCTCAGAGAGCAAGAATGAATATGTTAGAAGGAATAGTGGTTCCAACAATGTTATATGGCTGCGAAGCGTGGGCTATAGATAAGGTTATGTGGAGAAGGGTGGATATGTTGGATATGAGATGTTTCAGGACAATATGTGGTGTAAGGTGGTTTGATGGAGTAAGTGATGAAAGGGTAAGAGAGATGTGTGGAAATAAAAAGGGTTTGATTGATAGAGCAGAAGAGAGTGTGTTGCAATGGTTTGGACGTATGGAAAGAATGAGAGAGGAAAGATTGAAAAAGAAGGATATATGTGTCAGAGGTGGAGGGAACAAGAAGAAGCGGGACACCAAATTGGAGGGAGAAGGATGGAGTTAAAAAGATTTTGAACGATCGGGATCTGAACATAAAGGAGGGTGAGAGATGTGGAAGGAACAGGGTGAATTGGAACAATATGGTATATCGAGGTCGACGTGCTGTCAATGGACTGAACCAGGGCATGTGAAACGACTCGTGTAAACCTAAGAGAGATTTGTGTGGCCTGTATGTGAATAGGAACCTGTAGTTTCGGTGCATTACACATGAGATCTAGAGAAGAGTGTGAACGAATATTTGTTTTTTCGTTGTTTTCCTGGCGCTATCTTACTTAAGCAGGGGATGATAATGCTGTTTCCTTTTGGGCCGGGGTGGCGACAGAAACAGAAGAAGGCAAACCAGTATGAATATGCACATGTGTATACATGTATATATATGTATATGTTTGTTTTTAATCACCAAAAAGAGGAAACGGACAAGGGGCCAGGTAAGGATATTCCTTCAAAGACTCAGTCCTCTGGTCTTAATGCAACCTTACTAAAACAGGAACTGGCATATGTATAGGAAAAAAAAAAGAATACATATATATATAAATATATATATATATATATATATATATATATATATATATATATATATATATATATATATATATATATATATATATATATATATATATATATATATATATATATGTATATATATGTACATATATATGTATATATATATGTATATATATGTACATATATATATATATATATATATATATATATATATATATATATATATATATATATATTTTTTTTTTTTTTTTTCAAACTATTCGCCATTTCCCGCGTTAGCGAGGTAGCGTTTAGAACAGAGGACTGGGCCTTTTTTGGAATATCCTCACCTGGCCCCCTCTGTTCCTTCTTTTGGAAAATTAAAAAAAAAACGAGAGGGGAGGATTTCCAGCCCCCCGCTCCCTCCCCTTTTAGTCGCCTTCTACGACACGCAGGGAATACGTGGGAAGTATTCTTAATCCCCTATCCCCAGGGATATATATATATATATATATATATATATATATATATATATATATATATATATATATATATATATATATATATATATATATATATATGTATATATATATATATATATATATATATATATATATATATATATATATATATATATATATATATATATATATATATATATATATATATATATATATATATATATATATATATATATATATATATATATATATATATATATATATATATATATATATATATATATATATATATATATATATATATATATATATATATATATATATATATATATATATATATATATATATATATATGTTGTGGATGAGAGAGCTTGGGAAGTGAGTCAGTTGTTCGCTGATGATACAGCGCTAGTGGCTGATTCATGTAAGAAACTGCAGAAGCTGGTGACTAAGTTTGGTAAAGTGTGTGAAAGAAGAAAGTTAAGAGTAAATGTGAATGAGAGCAAGGTTATTAGGTACAGTAGGGTTGAGTGTCAAGTTAATTGGGAGGTAAGTTTGAATGGAGAAAAACTGGAGGAAGTAAAGTGTTTTAGATATCTGGGAGTGGATCTGGCAGCGGATGGAACCTTGGAAGCAGAAGTGAATCATAGGGTGGTGGAGGGGGCGATAATTCTGGGAGCATTGAAGAATGTTTGGAAGTCGAGAACATTATCTCGGAAAGCAAAAATGGATATATTTGAGGGAATAGTGATTCCAACAACGTTGTATGGTTGCGAGGCGTGGGCTATACATAGAGTTGTGCGCAGGAGGGTGGATGTGCTGGAAATGAGATGTTTGAGGACAATATGTGGTGTGAGGTGGTTTGATCGAGTAAGTAATGTAAGGGTAAGAAATATGTGTGGTAATAAAAAGAGTGTGGTTGAGAGAGCAGAAGAGGGTGTTTTCAAATGGTTTAGTCACATGGAGAGAATGAGTGAGGAAAGATTGACCAAGAGGATATATGTGTCAGAGGTGGAGGGAACGAGGAGAAGTGGGAGACCAAATTGGAGGTGGAAAGATGGAGTGAAAAAGATTTTGAGTGATCGGGGCCTGAACCATCAAGAGGGTGAAAGGCGTGCAAAGAATAGAGTGAATTGGAACGATGTGGTATACCGGAATCGACGTGCTGTCAATGGATTGAACCAGGGCATGTGAAGCGTCTGGGATTAAACCATGGAAAGTTGTGTTTGGCCTGGATGTAGAAAGGGAGCTGTGGTTTCGGTGAATTATTACATGGCAGCTAGAGACTGAGTGTGAACGAATGGGACCTTTGGAGTCTTTTCCTAGCGCTACCTCGCACACATGAGGGGGGGAGGGGGTTGTTATTCCATGTGTGGTGGGGTGGCGATGGGAACAAATAAAGGCAGACAGTATGAATTATGTACATGTGCATATATGTATATGTCTGTGTGTGTATATATATGTGTACATTGAGATGTATAGGTATGTATATTTGCGTGTGTGGACGTGTATGTATATACATGTGTATGTGGGTGGGTTGGGCCATTCTTTCGTCTGTTTCCTTGCGCTACCTCGCTAACCCGGGAGACAGCGACAAAGCAAAATAAATAAAATAAATAAATATATTATCATTTCATTTTGCTTCGTCGATATCTCCCGCGTTTGCGAGGTAGCGCAAGGAAACTGACGAAAGAAATGGCCCAACCCACCCACATACACATGTATATACATACACGTCCCCACACTCAAATATACATAACCATACATCTCAATGTACACATATATATACACACACACAGACATATACATATATACACATGCACACAGTTCACACTGTCTGCCTTTATTCATTCCCATCGCCACCTCGCCACACATGGAATAACATCCCCCTCCCGCCTCATGTGTGCGAGGTAGCGCTAGGAAAAGATAACAAAGGCCCCATTCGTTCACACTCAGTCTCTAGCTGTCATGTAATAATGCCCGAAACCACAGCTCCCTTTCCACATCCAGGCCCCACAGAACTTTCCATGGTTTACCCCAGACGCTTCACATGCCCTGATTCAATCCATTGACAGCACGTCGACACCGGTATACCACATCCATCCAATTCACTGTATTCCTTGCCCGCCTTTCATCCTCCTGCACGTTCAGGACCCGATCACTCAAAATCACTTTTACTCCATCTTTCCACCTCCAATTTGGTCTCCCAATTCTCCTCGTTCCCTCCACCTCCGACACATATATCCTCTTGGTCAATCTTTCCTCACTCATTCTTTCCATGTGCCCAAACCATTTCAAAACACCCTCTTCCTCTCTCTCAACCACGCTCTTCTTATTTCCACACATCTCTCTTACCCTTACATTACTTACTCGATCGAACCACCTCACACCACATACTGTCCTCAAACATCTCATTTCCAGCACATCCACCCTCCTGCGCACTACTCTATCCATAGCCCACGCCTCTCAACCATACAACATTGTTGGAACCACTATTCCTTCAAACATATCCATTTTTGCTCTCGGAGATAATGTTCTCGACTTCCACACATTCTTCAAGGCTCCCGGGATTTTCGCCTCCTCCCCCACCCTATGTTTCACTTCCACTTCCATGGTTCCATCCACTGCCAGATCCACTCCCAGATATTTAAAACACTTTACTTCCTCCAGTTTTTCTCCATTCAAACTTACCTCCCAATTCACTCGACCCTCAACCGTACTGTACCTAATAACTTTGCTCTTATTCACATTTACTCTTAACTTTCTTCTTTCACACACTTTACCAAACTCAGTCACCAGCTTCTGCAGTTTCTCACATGAATCACCCACCAGCTCTGTATCATCAGCGAACAACAACTGACTCATTTCCCAAGCTCTCTCATCCCCAACAGATTGAATACTTGCTCCTCTTTCCAAAACTCTTGCATTCACCTCCCTAACAACCACATCCATAAACAAATTAAACAACCATGGAGACATCACACACCCCTGCCGCAAACCTACATTCACTGAGAACCAATCACTTTCCTCTCTTCCTACACGTACACATGCCTTACATCCTCGAAAAAACTTTTCACTGCTTCTAACAACTTGCCTCACACACCATATATTCTTAGTACCTTCCACAGAGCATCTCTATCAACTCTATCATATGCCTTCTCCAGATCCATAAATGCTACATACAAATCCATTTGCTTTTCTAAGTATTTCTCTCATACATTCTTCAAAGCAAACACCTGATCCATACATCCTCTACCACCTCTGAAACCACACTGCTCTTCCCCAATCTGATGCTTTGTACATGCCTTCATCCTCTCAAGCAATACCCTCCCATATAATTTCCCAGGAATACTCAAAAGACTTATACCTCTGCGATTTGAGCACTCCCTCTTATCCCCTTTGTCTCTGTACAGTGGCACTATGCAAGCATTCCGCCAGCCCTAAGGCATCTCACCATGATTCATACATACATTGAATAAATTTACAAACCCATCAACAATACAGTCACCCCCTTTTTCATACATTTCACTGAAATACTACCCAAACCCGCTGCCTTGCCAGCTTTCATCTTCCGCAAAGCTTTTACTACCTCTTCTCTGTTTACCAAATCATTCTCTTTAACCCTCTCACTTTGTACAACACCTCGACCAAAACACTCTATATCTGCCACTCTATCATCAAACACATTCAACAAACCTTCAAAATACTCACTCCATCTCCTGCTCACATCACCACTACTTGTTTTCACCTCCCCATTTTCCCCCTTCACTGAAGTTCCCATTTGTTCAATTGTCTTACGCACTTTATCTACCTCCCTCCAAAACATCTTTTTATTCTCCATAAAATCTAATGATACTCTCTCAAACAAACTCTCATTTGCCCTCTTTTCGTCTCTTGCTCCTTTCTCTTCACCTCCTGCCTCTTTTATACATCCCAGTCATTTGCATTATTTCCCTGCAAAACTCGTCCAGATGACTCTCTCTTCTCTTTCACTTGTAATTTTACTTTTTCATACCACAACTCAGTACCCTTTCTAATCTGCCCACCTCCCATGCTTCTCATGCCACAAGCATCTTTTGCACGGGACAGCATTACTTCCCTAAATGCATCCCATTCCTCACCAACTCCCCTTACGTCCTTTGTTCTCACCTTTTTCCATTTTGCACTCAGTGTCTACTGGTACTTCCTCACACAAGTCTCCTTCCCAAGCTTACTTATTCACACCACTCTCTTCACCGTAACATTCACTCTTCTTTTCTGAAAACCTCTGTAATTCTTCACCATCGCCTCCACAAAATAATGATCAGACATCACTCCAGTTGCACCTCTCAGCACATTAGCATCCAGAAGTCACTCTCTCGCGCGCCTATTAATCAACACGTAATCCAGTAACGTTCTCTGTCCATCTCTCCTACTTACATACGTATACCTATGTATGTCTCTCTTTTTAAACCAGGTATTCCCAATCACCAGTCTTTTTTCAGCAAAGAAATCTCCAAGCTCTTCACCATTTCCATTTACGACACTGAACACCCCATGTACACCAATTATTCCCTCAACTGCCATATTACTCACCTTTGCACTCAAATCACCCATCACTGTAACCCAGTCTCGTGCATCAAAACTACTAACACACCCACTCACCTGCTCCCAAAACACTTGCCTCTCATGATCTTTCTTCACATGCCCAGGTGCATATGCACCAATAATCACCAATTTCTCTCCATCCACTTTCAGTTTTACCCATATCAATCTAGAGTTTATTTTCCTACACTCTATCACATACTCCCACCACTCCTGTTTCAGTAGTGCTACTCTATCCCTTGCTCTTGTCCTCTCACCAACCCTTGACTTTATTCCCAAAACATTCCCAAACCACTTTTCCCCTTTACCCTTGAGCTTCGTTTCACTCAGAGCCAAAACATCCAGGTTCCTTTCCTCAAACATACTACCTTTCTCTCCTTTTTCCTCATCTTGGTTACATCCATACACATGTAGACACCCAATCTGAGTCTACGAGGACAATGAACACTCCCCGCGTGACTCCTTCTGTTTACCCTTTTATAAAGTTAAAATAAAAGGAGGGGAGGGTCTCTAGCCCCCCCGCTCCCGTCCCCTTTAGTCGCCTTCTACGACAAGTAAAGAATGAGTGAGAAGTATTCTCTCTCCCATATCCCCAGGGATATATATATAAATATATATATGCAAATATTTATGTATATATATATATATATATATATATATATATATATATATATATATATATATATATATATATATATATATATATATATATATATATATATATATATATATATATATATATATATATATATATATATATATCTTTCTTCTTTTTTCTTTTAAACTATTCGCCATTTCCCGCGTTAGCGAGGTAGCGCTAAGAACAGAAGACTGGGCCTTTTTTGGAATATCCTCACCTGGCCCCATCTGTTCCTTCTTTTGGAAAATTTAAAAAAAAAAAAACGAGAGGGGAGGATTTCCAGCCCCCCGCTCCCATATATATATATATATATATATATATATATATATATATATATATATATATATATATATATATATATATATATATATATATATATATATATATAAATACATATATATATATATATATATGTATATATATATATATATATATATATATATATATATATATAATCTTTTTTTCTTTCATACTATTCGCCATTTCCCGCGTTAGCAAGGTAGCGTTAAGAACAGAGGACTAGGCCTCTAAGGGAATATCCTCACCTGGCCTCGTTCTCTGTTCCTTCTTTTGGAAAATTTAAAAGAATATATATATATATATATATATATATATATATATATATATATATATATATATATATATATATATATATATATTCTAAATTTATTTATTTTGCTTTCTCGCTGTCTCCCGCGTTAGCGAGGTAGCGCAAGGAAACAGACGAAAGAATGGCCCAACCCGCCCACATAGACATGTATATACATACACGTCCACACACGCAAATATACATACCTATACATCTCAATGTACACATATATATATATATATATACACACAGACATATACATATATACACATGTACATAATTCATACTGTCTGCCTTTATTTGTTCCCATCGCCACCTCGCCACACAGAATAACAACCCCCTCCCCCCTCATGTGTGCGAGATAGCCCTAGGAAAAGACAACAAAGGCCCCATTCGTTCACACTCAGTCTCTAGCTGTCATGTAATGATGCACCGATACCACAGCTCCCTTTCCACATCCACACAACTTTCCATGGTTTACCCCAGACGTTTCACATGCCCTGGTTCAATCCATTGACAGCACGTCGAGCCCGGTATACCACATCGTTCCAATTCACTCTATTCCTTGCACGCCTTTCACCCTCCAGCATGTTCAGACCCCGATCACTCAAAATCTTTTTCACTCCATCTCTCCACCTCCAATTTCGTCTCCCACTTCTCCTCATTCCCTCCACCTCTGACACATATATCCTCTTGGGCAATATTTCCTCACTCATTCTCTCCATGTGCACAAACCATTTCAAAACACCCTCTTCTGCTCTCTCAACCCCCCTTTTTTTTATTTCCACACATCTCTCTTTCCCTTACATTACGTACTCGATCAAACCACCTCACACCACATATTGTCCTCAAACATCTCATTTCCAGCACATCTACCCTCCTGCGCACAACTCTATCCATAGCCCACGCCTCGCAACCATACAACATTGTTGGAACCACTATTCCTTCAAACATACCGATTTTTGCTTTCCGAGATAATGTTCTCGACTTCCACACATTCTTCAAGGCTCCCAGGATTTTCGCCCCCTCCCCAACCGTATGATTCACTTCCGCTTCCATTTTTCCATCCGCTGCCAGATCCACTCCCAGATATCTAAAACACTTTACTTCCTCCAGTTTTTCTCCATTCAAACTTACCTCCCAGTTGACTATGACCCTCAACCCTACTGTACCTGATAACCTTGCTCTTATTCACATTTACTCTTAACTTTCTTCTTTCACACACTTTACCAAACTCAGTCACCAGCTTCTGCAGTTTCTTACATGAATCAGCCACCAGCGATATATCATCAGCGAACAACAACTAACTCACTTCCCAAGCTCTCTCATATATATATATATATATATATATATATATATATATTATATATATATATATATATATATATATATATATATATATATATATATATATATATATATATATATATATATATATATATATATATATATATATATATATATATATATATATATATATATATATATATATATATATATATATATATATTTTTTTTTTTTTTTTCTTTTTGCCTTGTCGCTGTCTCCCGCGTTTGCGAGGTAGCGCAAGGAAACAGACGAAAGAAATGGCCCAACCCACCCCCATACACATGTATATACATACGTCCACACACGCAAATATACATACCTACACAGCTTTCCATGGTTTACCCCAGACGCTTCACATGCCCTGATTCAATCCACTGACAGCACGTCAACCCCGGTATACCACATCGCTCCAACTCACTTTATTCCTTGCCCTCCTTTCACCCTCCTGCATGTTCAGGCCCCGATCACACAAAATCTTTTTCACTACATCTTTCCACCTCCAATTTGGTCTCCCTCTTCTCCTCGTTCCCTCCACCTCCGACACATATATCCTCTTGGTCAATCTTTCCTCACTCATTCTCTCCATGTGACCAAACCATTTCAAAACACCCTCCTCTGCTCTCTCAACCACGCTCTTTTTATTTCCACACATCTCTCTTACCCTTACGTTACTTACTCGATCAAACCACCTCACACCACACATTGTCCTCAAACATCTCATTTCCAGCACATCCATCCTCCTGCGCACAACTCTATCCATAGTCCACGCCTCGCAACCATACAACATTGTTGGAAACACTATTCCTTCAAACATACCCATTTTTGCTTTCCGAGATAATGTTCTCGACTTCCACACATTCTTCAAGGCTCCCAGAATTCTCGCCCCCTCCCCTACCCTATGATCCACTTCCGCTTCCTTGGTTCCATCCGCTGCCAGATCCACTCCCAGATATCTAAAACACTTCACTTCCTCCAGTTTTTCTCCATTCAAACTCACCTCCCAGTTGACTTGACCCTCAACCCTATTGTACCTAATAACCTTGCTCTTATTCACATTTACTCTTAACTTTCTTCTTTCACACACTTTACCAAACTCAGTCACCAGCTTCTGTAGTTTCTCACATGAATCTGCCACCAGCGCTGTATCATCAGCGAACAACAACTGACTCACTTCCCAAGCTCTCTCATCCCCAACAGACTTCATACTTGCCCCTCTTTCCAAAACTCTTGCATTCACCTCCCTAACAACCCCATCCATAAACAAATTAAACAACCATGGAGACATCACACACCCCTGCCGCAAACCTACATATATATATATACATATATATATATATATATATATATATATATATATATATATATATATATATATATATATATATATATATATATATATATATATATATATATATATATATATATATATATATATATATATACATATATATATGTTTTGGTCGAGGTGGTGTGCAAAGTGAGAGGGTTGGGGAGGATGATTTGGTAAACAGAGAAGAGGTAGTGAAAGCTTTGCGGAAGATGAAAGCCGGCAAGTCAGCAGGTTTGGATGGTATTGCAGTGGAATTTATTAAAAAAGGGGGTGACTGTATTGTTGATTGGTTGGTAAGGTTATTTAATGTATGTATGACTCATGGTGAGGTGCCTGAGGATTGGCGGAATGCGTGCATAGTGCCATTGTACAAAGGCAAAGGGGATAAGAGTGAGTGCTCAAATTACAGAGGTATAAGTTTGTTGAGTATTCCTGGTAAATTATATGGGAGGGTATTGATTGAGAGGGTGAAGGCATGTACAGAGCATCAGATTGGGGAAGAGCAGTGTGGTTTCAGAAGTGGTAGAGGATGTGTGGATCAGGTGTTTGCTTTGAAGAATGTATGTGAGAAATACTTAGAAAAGCAAATGGATTTGTATGTAGCATTTATGGATCTGGAGAAGGCATATGATAGAGTTGATAGAGATGCTCTGTGGAAGGTATTAAGAATATATGGTGTGGGAGGAAAGTTGTTAGAAGCAGTGAAAAGTTGTTATCGAGGATGTAAGGCATGTGTACGTGTAGGAAGAGAGGAAAGTGATTGGTTCTCAGTGAATGTAGGTTTGCGGCAGGGGTGTGTGATGTCTCCATGGTTGTTTAATTTGTTTATGGATGGGGTTGTTAGGGAGGTAAATGCAAGAGTTTTGGAAAGAGGGGCAAGTATGAAGTCTGTTGGGGATGAGAGAGCTTGGGAAGTGAGTCAGTTGTTGTTCGCTGATGATACAGCGCTGGTGGCTGATTCATGTGAGAAACTGCAGAAGCTGGTGACTAAGTTTGGTAAAGTGTGTGGAAGAAGAAAGTTAAGAGTAAATGTGAATAAGAGCAAGGTTATTAGGTACAGTAGGGTTGAGGGTCAAGTCAATTGGGAGGTGAGTTTGAATGGAGAAAAACTGGAGTAAGTGAAGTGTTTTAGATATCTGGGAGTGGATCTGGCAGCGGATGGAACCATGGAAGCGGAAGTGGATCATAGGGTGGGGGAGGGGGCGAAAATTCTGGGGGCCTTGAAGAATGTGTGGAAGTCGAGAACATTATCTCGGAAAGCAAAAATGGGTATGTTTGAAGGAATAGTGTTTCCAACAATGTTGTATGGTTGCGAGGCGTGGGCTATGGATAGAGTTGTGCGCAGGAGGATGGATGTGCTGGAAATGAGATGTTTGAGGACAATATGTGGTGTGAGGTGGTTTGATCGAGTGAGTAACGTAAGGGTAAGAGAGATGTGTGGAAATAAAAAGAGCGTGGTTGAGAGAGCAGAAGAGGGTGTTTTGAAGTGGTTTGGGCACATGGAGAGAATGAGTGAGGAAAGATTGACCAAGAGGATACATGTGTCGGAGGTGGAGGGAACGAGGAGAAGAGGGAGACCAAATTGGAGGTGGAAAGATGGAGTGAAAAAGATTTTGTGTGATCGGGGCCTGAACATGCAGGAGGGTGGAAGGAGGGCAAGGAATTGAGTGAATTGGAGCGATGTGGTATACCGGGGTTGACGTGCTGTCAGTGGATTGAATCAAGGCATGTGAAGCGTCTGGGGTAAACCATGGAAAGTTGTGTAGGTATGTATATTTGCGTGTGTGGACGTATGTATATACATGTGTATGGGGGGGGGTTGGGCCATTTCTTTTCGTCTGTTTCCTTGCGCTACCTCGCAAACGCGGGAGACAGCGACAAAGTATAATAAAAATAATAAAAAATAGATATATACCTATATATATATATATATATATATATATATATATATATATATATATATATATATATATATATATATATATATATATATATTGGAAAGGATCACAATTTTCTGCGTGATCAAGACATTCCTATGAATCCACGGGGAAAATGAAACACGAAAAGTTACCAAGTGCACTTTCGTGTAATAATCACATCATCAGGGGAGACCCAAGAGAGAAATATAACAGTCAGTTGACATACATCGAAGAGACGAAGCTAGGACGCCATTTGGTAAACATGTGATTGTCCAAAACATACAACGAGCGTTCATAAATTTATTATTTTACAAATCTTATCAACAATAAAGTTATCTAATTTGTATAGACCGTCACTAATATTAAGAATATAATTGTTTGTGTATCTAATAATAGAAGATTCAATGATATTTCTCTTGGTAACAGAGTTAGAGGTAATAACTGAGATGGCGTTACTCCAGTCAATACATTGATCATAGTTTTTAACATTAGTAAACAAGGCATTTGATTCTTGTCCCGTTCTTATACTATATTTATGCTGCGTAAGTCTAACAGAAAGCTCCTTACCAGTCTGAATAACATGAAATTTATCATAATTTCCACAAGGGACTTTATAGATGCAACCAAGAGAATTTTCTGGTGAATTCCTGATTAAGATATTCTTTATAGTATTATTGGTGCTAAAGGCAACATTTACATTAAAGGATTTAAGCAACAAGGAAACAAGTTTAAGTTTAGCATATACAGACAACCCACTAATGTATGCTCATATATCCATTATTACTCATCTCAACATGACAGAGTTAAACTATCATCATTTCAATCTATGTTCCTTAGGGCATAACGTATTTGCAGTCCAGAGTTTATTGATGGTGAGTTTGAGAAGAAATATTCTATTCGATTTAAGTTAAAGTACCCTAGTTCTTTCATTGATAAATCCCTTAAGTTAGCAAAGAAATCATTTTATAGAGTTGAACCCAAGCTTCCTATTGACACCAAGAATCTTTTAGTTCTCCCTTTTAATAATAATTTCACTTTGCTTCCCATGTTGCTTAAATCCTTTAATGTAAATTTTGCCTTTAGCAACAATAATACTGTAAAGAATATCTTAATGAGGAATTCACCAGAAAATTCTCTTGGTTGCATCTATAAAGTGCCTTGTGGAAACTGTGATAAATTTTATGTTGGTCAGACTGGTAAGGATCTTTCTGTTAGACTTAGGCAACATAAATACAGTATAAGAACTGGGCAAGAATCAAATGCCTTGTTTAATCATGCTAAAAACTATGATCATTATATTGACTGGAGTAACGCCATCTCAGTTGTTAACTCTAACTCTATTACCAAGATAAATATCATTGAATCTTCTATCATTAAATACACAAAGAATTATAATCTTCATATTAGTGACGGCCTATACAAATTAAATAACTTTATTCTTGATAAGATTTGTAAAATGATAAGTTTATGAACGCTCGCTGTATGTTTTGGACAATCCCATGTTTACCAAATGGCATCCTAGCTTCGTCTCTTCGATGTATATCAACTGACTGTTATATTTCTCTCTTGTGTCTCCCCTGATGATGTGAATATTACACGAAAGTGCACTTGGGAACTTTTCGTGATTCATTTTCCCCGTGGACTCATAGGAATATATATATATATATATATATATATATATATATATATATATATATATATATATATATATATATATATATATATATATATATATATATATATATATGTATATATATATATATATATATATATATTTTCTTTTTTTTTATTTTGTTATACTTTGTCTCTGTCTCCCGCGTTAGCGAAGTAGCGCAAGGAAACAGACGAAAGAATGGCTCAACCCACCCACATACAAATGTATATACATACACGTCCACACACGCACATACACTTACCTATACATCTCCACGTATACATATATGTACACGCACAGACATATACATATATACACATATACATAATTCATACTGTCTGCCCTTATTCATTCCCGTCGTTATCCCGCCACACATTAAATGACAACCCCCTGCCTCTGTATGAGCGCAAGGTAGCACTAGGAAAAGACAACAAAGACCACACACACGCACACACACACACACACAGACACACACACTTATATATATATATATATATCTATATATATATATATATATTTCCCTGGGGATAGGGGAGAAAGAATACTTCCCACGTATTCCCTGCGTGTCGTAGAAGGCGACTAAAAGGGGAGGGAGCTGGGGGCTGGAAATCCTCCCCTCTCATTTTTTTTTAATTTTCCAAAAGAAGGAACAGAGAAGGGCGCCAGGTGAGGATATTCCCTCAATGGCCCAGTCCTCAGTTCTTAACGCTACCTCGCTAACGCGGGAAATGGCAAAAATGGGTATGTTTGAAGGAATAGTGGTTCCAACAATGTTGTATGGTTGCGAGGCGTGGGCTATGGATAGAGTTGTGCGCAGGAGGATGGATGTGCTGGAAATGAGATGTTTGAGGACAATGTGTGGTGTGAGGTGGTTTGATCGAGTAAGTAACGTAAGGGTAAGAGAGATGTGTGGAAATAAAAAGAGCGTGGTTGAAAGAGCAGAAGAGGGTGTTTTGAAATGGTTTGGGCACATGGAGAGAATGAGTGAGGAAAGATTGACCAAGAGGATATATGTGTCGGAGGTGGAGGGAACGAGGAGAAGAGGGAGACCAAATTGGAGGTGGAAAGATGGAGTGAAAAGGATTTTGTGTGATCGGGGCCTGAACATGCAGGAGGGTGAAAGGAGGGCAAGGAATAGAGTGAATTGGAGCGATGTGGTATACAGGGGTTGACGTGCTGTCAGTGGATTGAATCAAGGCATGTGAAGCGTCCGGGGTAAACCATGGAAAGCTGTGTAGGTACGTATATTTGCGTGTGTGGACGTGTGTATGTACATGTGTATGGGGGGGGGTTGGGCCATTTCTTTCGTCTGTTTCCTTGCGCTACCTCGCAACCGCGGGAGACAGCGACGAGGTATAAAAAAAAAAAAAAAAAAAAATATATATATATATATATATATATATATACATCCCTGGGGATAGGGGAGAAAGAATACTTCCCACGTATTCCCTGCGTGTCGTAGAAGGCGACTAAAAGGGAAGGGAGCGGGGGGCTGGAAATCCTCCCCTTTCGTTTTTTTTTTTTTTTTTTTTTTTTTTTTCCAAAAGAAGGAACAGAGGAGAGGTCCAGGTGAGGATATTCCCTCAAAGGCCCAGTCCTCTGTTCTTAACGCTACCTCGCTATCGCGGAAAATAGCGAATAGTATGAAAAAAAAAAAAAAAAAATATATATATATATATACATACTGATAGCCAAGAGGAAAAAGAAACACTTAAGTCCCCCGAACATTTACCTGTAACTATTATATCGTCAGGGATACAAGAATGAGATATAGGATTTAGAACAGTCACTTGATATACGACAAAAAAGAGGCGGAGCTAAGACGCCTCTAATACGCAAGTGTTTCCAATTGCTTGTGTCTAGATCTGACATTGTGAAACAAAATTTTATTATACGGATATGACAGATAACAGTTTGGAAATTTTGCAAGCAGCAAAGCTATCCAGTTTGTTGTATTTTTTGTGCATTAAATAATGGAATGTTTGATTATTTATATTTCTCATTTTAAAGGAGTTAGTCAATACATCAATTAGAGTTTCTCTAATCAATACAGCTGTCATCATCTTTGGTATTATTAAACAAAGCATTTCATTCTTGTCCTGTTCTCACACCATATTCTTGCTGCTTAAGTCTACCATAGAGATCCTTACCAGTATGCCCAATGTAAAACATATTACAACTTTTACAAAATAATTTGTGAGAACAGCTTGCACAATCTTCAGGCGAGTTTTTGACTGAGATATTACTAATCGTGTTGTTATTGCTGGAGACTACATTCACATTTGATGATCAAAGCAACTTTTGGAGTAATATAAAGCTATTACTAAATGGGAGGACTGAAAGGTTCTTATTATCAAGTGGAGGTTAGGGTTAACTATATGGTGATTTCTTTGCCAACTTAAGAGATTCATGAATGAATGGAAGATCTAGGATTCTTTAACTTGGATCCAATAAAACATATTTTCTCAATATCATCATCAATAAATTATGGACAGCATATACGCAATGCCATAAGAAATATCGAATGTAATAAGTGTTTAACTCTGTCATGCTGAACTGGGTAATGATGAATATATAAACAAACATTGTAGGATTTTCTGTATAAGCTAAGCTTAATGATATTTCCAGCTCTACTGATAATGCAATAAAAATGGTAAACTGCAATTACTTTCCAATTACAGAGTAAATTAGAAAGAAGGTACTATACTATTATGTAAAGTCATATGTGTAAATTTTCGCTTGTTTGCCAAACGCAAAGAACATCATCGGCATACATAAACTAGATTGCCTTAGACGGTAAGATATCCCTAACTGATTTCTTTTTCAAAAAATTCCATGTAAAGATTACGTAGTATCGGTGAAAAAGGCTCACACATCGCCAACTCATAATGTTTCATTTTTCTCGTTGTTATCACCAAATACTAGATCACGCACACCACGGCGACATACTGTTTCCTGGCGCTACCTTGCTGATGTGGGAAACAGCGACCAAGAATAATTAGTATATATATATATAATTTGTTTATGGATGGGGTTGTTAGGGAGGTAAATGCAAGAGTTTTGGAAAGAGGGGCAAGTATGAAGTCTGTTGGGGATGAGAGAGCTTGGGAAGTGAGTAAGTTGTTGTTCGCTGATGATACAGCGCTGGTGGCTGATTCATGTGAGAAACTGCAGAAACTGGTGACTGAGTTTGGTAAAGTGTGTGGAAGAAGAAAGTTAAGAGTAAATGTGAATAAGAGCAAGGTTATTAGGTACAGTAGGGTTGAAGGTCAAGTCAACTGGGAGGTGAGTTTGAATGGAGAAAAACTGGAGGAAGTGAAGTGTTTTAGATATCTGGGAGTGGATCTGGCAGCGGATGGAACCATGGAAGCGGAAGTGGATCATAGGGTGGGGGAGGGGGCGAAAATTCTGGGGGCCTTGAAGAATGTGTGGAAGTCGAGAACATTATCTCGGAAAGCAAAAATGGGTATGTTTGAAGGAATAGTGGTTCCAACAATGTTGTATGGTTGCGAGGCGTGGGCTATGGATAGAGTTGTGCGCAGGAGGACGGATGTGCTGGAAATGAGATGTTTGAGGACAATGTGTGGTGTGAAGTGGTTTGATCGAGTGAGTAACGTAAGGGTAAGAGAGATGTGTGGAAATAAAAAGAGCGTGGTTGAGAGAGCAGAAGAGGGTGTTTTGAAGTGGTTTGGGCACATGGAGAGAATGAGTGAGGAAAGATTGACCAAGAGGATATATGTGTCGGATGTGGAGGGAACGAGGAGAAGAGGGAGACCAAATTGGAGGTGGAAAGATGGAGTGAAAAAGATTTTGTGTGATCAGGGCCTGAACATGCAGGAGGGTGAAAGGAGGGCAAGGAATAGAGTGAATTGGAGCGATGTGGTATACCGGGGTTGACGTGCTGTCAGTGGATTGAATCAAGGCATGTGAAGCGTCTGGGGTAAACCATGGAAAGCTGTGTAGGTATGTATATTTGCGTGTGTGGACGTATGTATATACATGTGTATGGGGGGGGGGTTGGGCCATTTCTTTCGTCTGTTTCCTTGCGCTACCTCGCAAACGCCGGAGACAGCGACAAAGTATAATAAAAATAAAAAAATAAAAAAAAAAAAATATATATATATATATATATATATATATATATATATATATATATATATATATATATATATATATATATATATATATATGTCTCCATGGATGTTTAATTTGTTTATGGATGGGGATGTTAGGGAGGTGAATGCAAGAGTTTTGGAAAGAGGGGCAAGTATGCAGTCTGTTGTGGATGAGAGAGCTTGGGAAGTGAGTCAGTTCTTGTTCGCTGATGATACAGCGCTGGTGGCTGATTCATGTGAGAAACTGCAGAAGCTGGTGACTGAGTTTGGTAAAGTGTGTGAAAGAAGAAAGTTAAGAGTAAATGTGAATAAGAGCAAGGCTATTAGGTACAGTAGGGTTGAGGTTCAAGGCAATTGGGAGGTAAGTTTGAATGGAGAAAAACTGGAGGAAGTAAAGCGTTTTAGATATCTGGGAGTGGATCTGGCAGCGGATGGAACCATGGAAGCAGAAGTGAATCATAGGGTGGGGGAGGGGGCGAAAATCCTGGGAGCCTTGAAGAATGTGTGAAAGTCGAGAAAAGACAACAAAGGCCACTTTCGTTCAAATTCATTCTCTATCTGTCATGTAATAAATGCACCGAAACCACCGCTCACTTTCCATATCCAGGCTCCAAAGAACATTACATGGTTTACCCCAGACGCTTCACATGACCTGGTTCAATCCATTGACAGCAAGTCGCCCCCGGTATACCACATCGTTCCAATTCACTCTATTTCTTGCACGCCTTTCACCCTCCTGCATGTTCAGGCTCCGATCACTGAAAATCGATTTCACTCCATCTTTCCACCTCCAATTTCGTCTCCCACTCTCCCTCGTTCCCTCCACCTCTGACACATATATCCTCTTGGTAAATCTTTCCTCACTCATTCTCTCCATGTGACCAAACCATTTCAACACACCCTCTTCTGCTCTCTCAACCACACTCTTTTTATTACCACACATCTCTCTTACCCTATTATTACTTACTCGATCAAACCACCTGACACCAAATATTATCCTCAAACATCACATTTCAAGCGCATCCACCCTCCTCCGCACAAATTTATCCAAGGCCCACGCCTCGCAACCATATAACATTGTTGGAACCACTATTCCTTCAAACATACCCATTTTTGCTTTCCGAGATAATGTTCTCGACTTCCACACATTCTTCAACGCTCCCAGAACTTTCGCCCCCTCCCGCACACTATTATTCACTTCCACTTCCATGGTTCCATCCGCTGCCAAATCCACTCCCAGATATCTAAAACACTTCACTTCCTCCGGTTTTTTCAATTCGAACTTACCTCCCAATTGACTTGTCCCTCAACCCTACTGTACCTAATAACCTTTCTCTTATTCACATTTACTCTCAGCTTTCTTCTTTCACAAACTTTACCAAACTCAGTCACCAGCTTCTGCAGTTTCTCACACGAATCAGCCACCAGTGCTGTATCATCATCGAACAACAACTGACTCACTTCCCAAACTCTCTCATCCACAACAGACTGCATACTTGCCCCTCTTTCCAAAACTCTTTCATTCACCTCCCTAACAACCCCATCCATAAACAAATTAAACAGCCATGGAGACATCACACACCCCTGCCGCAAACCTACATTGAATGAGAACCAATCACTTTCCTCTCTCCCTACATGTACACATGCGTTATATCCTCGATAGAAACTTTTCACTGCTTCTAACAACTTGCCTCCCACACCATATATCTTTAATACCTTCCACAGAGCATCTCTATCAACTCTGTCATATGCCTTCTCTAGATCCATAAACGCTACATACAAATCCATTTGCTTTTCTAGGTATTTCTCACATACATTCTTCAAAGTAAACACCTGATCCATATATCCTCTACCACTTCTGAAACCACACTGCTCTCCCCCAATCTGATGCTCTGTACATGCCTTCACTCTCTCAATCAATACCCTCCCATATAATTTCCCAGAAATACTCAACAACCTTATACCTCTGTATTTTGAGCACTCACTATGCAAGCATTCCACCAATCCTGAGGCACCTCACGAGTCATACATATATCAAATAACCTTACCAACCAGTCAACAATACAGTCACCCCCTTTTTTAAGAAATTCCACTGCAATTCCATCCAAACCCGCTGCCTTGACGCTTTTCATCTTCCACAAAGCTTTTACTACCTCTTCTCTGTTTATCAAATTATTTTCCCCAACCCTCTCACTTTGCACACCACCTCGACCAAAACACCCTATTTCTGCCACTCTATTATCAAACACATTCAACAAACCTTCAAAATACTCAATCCATCTCCTCCTCACATCACCACTACTTGTTATCACCTCCCCACTTGCTCCCTTCACTGAAGTTCCTATTTGTTCCCTTGTCTTAAGCACTTTATGTACCTCCCTCCAAAACCATCTTTTTATTCTCACTAAAATTTGATGATACTCTCTCACCCCAACTCTCATTTGCCCTCTTTTTCACCTCTCGCACCTTTCTCTTGACCTCCTGCCTCCTTCTTTTATATATCTCCCACTCATTTGCATTATTTCCTTGCAAAAATCGTCCAAATGCCTCTCTCTTTTCTTTCATTAATAATCTTACTTCTTCATCCTACCACTCACTACCCCTTCTAATCTGCCCACCTCCCACGCTTCTCATGCCACAAGCATCTTTTGCGCAAGCCATCACTGCTTCCCTAAAAACATCCCATTCCTTCCCCACTCTCCTTACGTCCTTTGTTCTCAACTTTTTCCATTCTGTACTGAGTCTCTCCTGGTACTTCCTCACACACGTCTCCTTCCCAAGCTCGCTTACTCTCACTAGATGAAACAGGAGTCACGCGGGGAGTGCTCATCCTCCTCGAAGGCTCAGATAGGGGTGTGTGTGGATGTAACCAAGATGAGAAAAAAGGAGAGATAGGTAGTATGTTTGAGGAAAGGAACCTGGATGTTTTGGCTCTGCGTGAAACGAAGCTCAAGGGAAAAGGGCAAGAGTTGTTTGCGAATGTCTTGGGAGTAAAGTTAGGGGTTAGTGAGAGGACAAGAGTAAGGGAAGGAGTAGCACTACTCCTGAAACAAGAGTGGTGGGAGTATATGATAGAGTGTAAGAAAGTAAACTCTAGATTGATATGGGTAAAGAATATATTGTGTGGGAGGCAAGTTGTCAGAAGCAGTGAAAAGTTTTTATCGAGGATGTAAGGCATATGTACGTGTAGGAAGAGAGGAAAGTGATTGGTTCTCAGTGAATGTAGGTTTGCGGCAGGGGTGTGTGATGTCTCCATGGTTGTTTAATTTGTTTATGGATGGGGTTGTTAGGGAGGTGAATGCAAGAATTTTTGAAAGAGGGGCAAGTATGAAGTCTGTTGTGGATGAAAGAGCTTGGGAAGTGAGTCAGTTATTGTTCACTGATGAACAGCGCTGGTGGCTGATTCATGTGAGAAACTGCAGAAGCTGGTGACTGAGTTTGGTAAAGTGTGTGAAAGAAGAAAGTTAAGAGTAAATGTGAATAAGAGCAAGGTTATTAGGTACGGTACGGTTGAGGGTCAAGTTAATTGGGAGGTAAGTTTGAATGGAGAAAAACTGGAGGAAGTAAAGTGCTTTAGATATCTGGGAGTGGATCTGGCAGCGGATGGAACCATGGAAGCGGAAGTGAATCATAGGGTGGGGGAGGGGGCGAAAATCCTGGGAGCCTTAAAGAATGTGTGGAAATCGAGAACATTATCTCGGAAAGCAAAAATGGGTATGTTTGAAGGAATAGTGGTTCCAACAATGTTGTATGGTTGCGAGGCATGGGCTATGGATAGAGTTGTGCGTAGGAGGGTGGATTTGCTGGAAATGAGATGTTTGAGGACAATATGTGGTGTGAGGTGGTTTTGTTCGAGTAAGTAATGTAAGGGTAAGAGAGATGTGTGGAAATAAAAAGAGCGTGGTTGAGAGAGCAGAAGAGTGTGTTTTGAAATGGTTTGGTCACATGGAGAGAATGAAGAAAAGAATGACCAAGAGGATATATGTGTCGGGGGTGGAGGGAACGAGGAGAAGTGGGAGATCAAATTGGAGGTGGAAAGATGGAGTGAAAAAGATTTTGAGTGATCGGGGCCTGAACATGCAGGAGGGTGAAAGGCGGGGAAGGAATCGAATGAATTGGATCGATGTGGTATACCGGGGTCGACGTGCTGTCAATGGATTGAATCAGGGCATATGTAGTGTCTGCGGTAAACCATGGAAAGTTGTGTGGGGCCTGGATGTGGAAAGGGAGCTGTGGTTTCGGGCATTATTGCATGACAGCTAGAGACTGAGTGTGAACGAATGGGGCCTTTGTTGTCTTTTCCTAGCGCTACCTCGCACACATGAGGTGGAAGGGGGATGTTATTCCATGTGTGGCGATGTGGCGATGGAAATGATTAAAGGCAGACAGTGTGAATTGTGTGCATGTGTATATATGTAGGTGGCTGTGTGTGTCTATATATGTACACGTTGAGATGTATGGGTATGTATATTTGCGTGTGTGGACGTGTATGTATATACATGTGTATGGGGGTAGGTTGGGCCATTTCTTTCGTCTGTTCCCTTGCGCTACCTCGCAAACGCGGGAGACAGCGACAAAGCAAAATAGATAAATAAATATATATATATATATATATATATATATATATATATATATATATATATATATATATATATAAATATATTGGAAAGGATCACAATTCTGTGCGTGATATCAAGATATTCCTATGAGTCCACGGGGAAAATGAAGCACGAAAAGTTTCGAAGTGCACTTTCGTATAATAATCATATCATCAGAGGAGACACAAGAGAGAAATATAACAGTCAGTTGATATGCATCGAAGAGACGAAGCTAGGACGCCATTTGGTAAACATATGATTGTCCACACCTTCACCTTCTCAATCAATACCCTCTCATATGATTTCCCAGGAACACTCAACAAACCTATACCTCTGTAATTTTAACACTCACCTTTATCCCCATTGTCTTTGTACAATGGCACTATGCATGCATTCCGCCAATCCTCAGGCACTTCATCATGAGCCATACATATATTGAATATCCTCCCCAACCAGTTAACAGCACAGTCACCCCCTTTTTAATAAATTCCATAGCAATTCCATCCAAACCCGCCGCCTTGCCGGCTTTCATCTTTCAGAAAGCTTTCACTACCTCTTGTCTGTTTCCCAAATCATTCTCCCTTGCGTTACCATGATTCATACATTTATTGAAAATCCTTACCAAGCAATCAACAGCACAGTCACACTCTTAAGAAATTCAACTGCAATGCCATCCACTTTAGCCACCCTGCCACATTTCATCCCTCGTAAGACTTTCACCACCTCTTCTTTCTTCACCAAACCAATTTTCTAGGACTCTCTCACTTCGCACACCACCCCAACCCAATATCCTATATTTTCCACCCTGTCATTAAACGCACTGAACAGTCCTCCAAGATACTCACTTTATTTTCTCCTCACTTCATCAGTACCTGTTACCACTTTCTTTGTTGTCCCATTTCCCGATGTCCCCATTTGTTCTCGTGTTTATCGTACACTTAACCTTCCTCCACCCTTAAGATTACTAACACTCGCTCACTTCAACACTCATTTGCCTATTTTTCAACCCCTGCATCTTCTCCCTTTCCTCTTGCTGCTTTCTCTTTTCATCTCCCAGTCATGGTCACTCCTTCCCTGTAATACCACCCACGTAACAACCTTACTTCGTCATCCCACCATCTGTATTCTTTAACCAGCCCACTTTCCGCCTTATGAATGCTGTATGGATCTCTCTAAATACCTAAATACCTACTACTCCTCAGCCACATCCCTAGCTTCATTTATCTTTTCCTTTTGCCATTTTACATCCAATATCTCGTGGTATAACTTCACACAAGTCTCTTTTCCAAATTCATTTACTTTCATCACTGTCTTCTCACGCATAACATTTTCTTCACCCTCGCCTCCATAAGTTAATGTCCATCTGCTCCTCTCAGCACACTCACATCAAGAAGTCTCCCTTTTGCACGCCTGTCATTTACGTAATCCATTGATGCCTGCTGACGATGTTTCCCACTCATATACATATATTTGTGTATATCCTTTTTATATTTGTACACTTAGATAGATGCTGCTGCACTTAGCATCCAGACGCACAGATAGAAGTTTTGGATTCCTCTTTATGCATTATCAATGAGCTACAACAGTAGCTGAATGCTCGCTAGGAACCTTGCTGAATAGAATATACATGTGAAGCAAAAATATGAATCTTAAAAGTAAGTTACTTTCAATACTCCAGCTGAAATATACATAACATTACTGACTCAGATGCAATAAAAGGGTTTAGTACAATAATACAGTAAGAACGCATATAATTAGCGACCATATATTCTTTCTAATATACTGTTAGACTGCGACATAGGAATGGGGCAGAACTGTTATCACGAAGTCCTGAAATCAAAAGAAAACTTGACTTTCTGTTCTCCTCGTAGATTTCAAGCCAAAAGAATCCTTGCATAGTTAAATAAGGAGAACGAAGACTTGAGTGAAGATTAACTTGACAGATTAATGTCAGTTCCAATAATGTTTTGCAAAATAAGTTTGTTAACATCAGTACATGTAAACATGTTGATGAATGATTGCATTTATCATCAAAAATGTATCATGATATGGTAACATTATTAACATTCAGGTACTGGTCAAACTTTTCGTATTGTAAGATGGTTCAATAAGATGTTACCAAGGGTTATGGCGCAAAAACTGAGCATAAACGTATGAAACTGAAAGTAAAAACTACGATATTTCAACATGACTTTATAACTTTTTTCATGTTTTAAATCACACTATCGTTGTTGCAAGTTTAAATGATGGCAAGATATTTAGGTTAGATTTTGATAGATTTAGAGGAATGAAAAGTCAGTGATGGAAGTCTTCAGATCTACAAAAGTTTGAGGAAATATTTCATCAAGTTCCTGCAACAAGGTTTACAACACGACGAATTTATGAAAAGCTTGTTGCTACAGACTCAGCGCAAGATAATTGCAAGTGGACGACTTCAAAGTGTTAGGACTGAAAAAGTACAGCCAGAGTACGTGACGTAATCGTTTATAGTCATAAAACATAAACACGTCGACTTTTATTGACTCAGCATGAGAATTATGCACAGGGATCAAAGACTGCGTCCCTATCATACTGTAAAAGTCAAAGTTTCATATTTCTTGAAACTAGTAAAAATATAAAACTTTAGCCTTTTAATCTGTAGAATTCATGTATTCCGATGATAAAACGAAATTTAATGTTTTGAATACTAACTGTTCTGCCATCCTTTTCATAGCCATCCTTCTGAAACACCACCATGAGACCGGTAACATCTCTTTGAATCAATTCGTATTTTGATGCGAATATTTAGCAATATTTTTGCAGGATCTTGTAATATGAAGGCATCATCCATCAAGGTGCCGTGGTTGAACACTTGAACATATTATGTACTTCAAAAAGCCTCCCGGACAATATCTCCTGATCTACGGGCACTTGAGTGATGGCAGTGAAACGGCGGCTAACGAGAAGCAGTTAGGGTGTGGGAGGTGCGTCGCAGGATTCACTTGCCTCTCGTAAACTGGCCATTAACCTTGACAACTCCCGCCAGCTGGGCGGCCTCGACACGATTTCAGTTTTCGGACTGTTTAATCTTAATACTCGAAGTAAATGGAACTGTGAGGTGACGAGGACAGTCGGAGTAAAGTGGAGGGTACGAAACACGGTGTGGTGGGGGACAGAGCTAGAGAGATAGTGTGGTAGAGTAAGAGGAACTGTTTGTGGAGGACGAAAGACAATACGATGGAGGCTAGAGCAAGATAGACAATGTGGCGGGATACGAGTAATTAGAGTGGAGGGAGGGAGAGAGATGATTTGGTGTATGATGGAGGGAGTGAAACTAGTATGGTAGAGAGAGAGAGAGAGAGAGAGAGAGAGAGAGAGAGAGAGAGAGAGAGAGAGAGAGAGAGAGAGAGAGAGAGAGAGAGAGAGAGAGAGAGAGAGAGAGAGAGAGAGAGAGAGAGAGAGAGAGAGAGAGATCGGGGAGTGGCACAGGAAATATGATGGTTATCAGTGGGATGATGATGTAAGATCCGCGGAAGCTAGTGGCATGGTAAGCAAACGCAGGTGATGGTGTGATCTGAAAAATTCTTGTTTTACGTGAAAAGTAACGGAAGGAGAGGGAAGGAGGAAGAGGTATAATGAGGGAAGATGAGAGTGCACTTAAGATTCGAGGTGAGGAGAGGTGAGAGAGATGTAGTTGAAGTCTACCGAGAGATGAATTGAGGCTGGCCACAGACGGCACCAGAGAGGGTAAGAAAAGCTGAGTATAATGTTATACATAAGAGACTGAATTGTCTTGGTTATTACTTCGCCTTTGGGAGTATCAACTGTGATGAGGTCGTAAGGTGCTGCGGCAGACTAAGAGAGCTTAACCCCTTTAGCATGATGGTACGACCATTAAGTATGACCCTTGGCTAAGGACGGTCCGGCCTTTGACCTGACTCTTACAGGTAACATCAAGAGCCAGGCCATCATGCTTTAATGGGGCCTATCGTCGTGCTTACGTCTTTTACATTTGAAACCAAGAATCGTTTCATTATGTCCTAAGGGTTAAGAAACATTCAGAATAAAGAAGAAATACAGTTACTTTTCCCGCGAACTGGAACATTAGGGTACGGAAGGCACCAGAGACACAAGAACTCTAGAAATGGAAGCGTGAAGGAGTGTCTGGGTGGTGTGTTTGCATGATAGCTGGGAAATGCCTCCCGGCGGTGTACCTGGGTCGTGGCCCACATGTAAGGCACGCTCGAGCGAAAGCGGGGGACCAAACTGCTGGCTTGAACCAGTAGTCTCTTGGTGATACCAGCTGGTCACACTCAGCCAAATCCTGCAAGGTAAAAGTCACTTCTTTTACGCTATCAGGGGTCTCGGGTTCGATCCTGGCGGTTTGTACGTTATATGGAAGTGCACGTTCATATGCGCTATATATATATATATATATATATATATATATATATATATATATATATATATATATATATATATATATATATATATATATATATATATATATATATACATATACATATATATATATATATATATATATATATATATATATATATATATTTTCTTTTTTTTTTTTTTTTTTTTTTTATACTTTGTCGCTGTCTCCCGCGTTTGCGAGGTAGCGCAAGGAAACAGACGAAAGAAATGGCCCAAAACCCCCCCCCCCCCCCATACACATGTATATACATACGTCCACACACGCAAATATACATACCTACACAGCTTTCCATGGTTTACCCCAGACGCTTCACATGCCTTGATTCAATCCACTGACAGCACGTCAACCCCGGTATACCACATCGCTCCAATTCACTCTATTCCTTGCCCTCCTTTCACCTTCCTGCATGTTCAGGCCCCGATCACACAAAATCCTTTTCACTCCATCTTTCCACCTCCAATTTGGTCTCCCTCTTCTCCTTGCTCCCTCCACCTCCGACACATATATCCTCTTGGTCAATCTTTCCTCACTCATCCTCTCCATGTGCCCAAACCACTTCAAAACACCCTCTTCTGCTCTCTCAACCACGCTCTTTTTATTTCCACACATCTCTCTTACCCTTACGTTACTCACTCGATCAAACCACCTCACACCACACATTGTCCTCAAACATCTCATTTCCAGCACATCCATCCTCCTGCGCACAACTCTATCCATAGCCCACGCCTCGCAACCATACAACATTGCTGGAACCACTATTCCTTCAAACATACCCATTTTTGCTTTCCGAGATAATGTTCTCGACTTCCATTCATTCTTCAAGGCCCCCAGAATTTTCGCCCCCTCCCCCACCCTATGATCCACTTCCGCTTCCATGGTTCCATCCGCTGCCAGATCCACTCCCAGATATCTAAAACACTTCACTTCCTCCAGTTTTTCTCCATTCAAACTCACCTCCCAATTGACTTGACCCTCAACCCTACTGTACCTAATAACCTTGCTCTTATTCACATTTACTCTTAACTTTCTTCTTCCACACACTTTACCAAACTCAGTCACCAGCTTCTGCAGTTTCTCACATGAATCAGCCACCAGCGCTGTATCATCAGCGAACAACAACTGACTCACTTCCCAAGCTCTCTCATCCCCAACAGACTTCATACTTGCCGTCATCCATTCTCATCGCCACAGATGAAATACCTTACCCCATCCCCCCTCCCAGCGAGGAAGCGCCAGTTGAATACAAAAAGGCCACATTCGTTCACCCTCAGTCTCTGTGTAATGTGTGATGTGTAATGCCATGTGTAATGCTCCGAAACCACAGCTCCCTTTTCACATCCAGGCCCCACAGACATTTCCATAGTTTACCACAGACGCTTCACATATCCTGGTTCAATCCATTGATAGTACGTCGACCCCGGTATACCACATCGTTCCAATTCACTCTATTCCTTGCACGCCTTTCACCCTCCTGTATATTCAGGCCCCGATCCCTCAGAATCTTTTCTCACTCCCTCCTTCCTCCTCTAGTTTGGTCTCCTGCTTCTCCTTGTTCCCTCTACCTCTGACACATTTATCCTCTTTGTCAATCTTTTCTCACTCATGCTCTCCATGTGTCCTAACCATTTCAACACAACTTCTGCTCTCTCTCTCTCTCTCTCTCTCTCTCTCTCTCTCTCTCTCTCTCTCTCTCTCTCTCTCTTTATATATATATATATATATATATATATATATATATATATATATATATATATATATATATATATATAAATATATTCATTTATTTATTTATTTTGCTTTGTCGCTGTCTCCCGCGTTAGCGAGATAGCACAAGGAAACAGACGAGAGAATGGCTATATATACATATATATATATATATATATATATATATATATATATATATATATATATATTATCTTTTTTTATTTTGCTTTGTCGTTGTCTCCCGCGTTAGCGAGGTAGCGCAAGGAAACAGACGAAAGAATGGCCCAACCCACCCATGTACACATGTATATACATACACGTCCACCCACGCAAATATACATTCCTATACATCTCAATGTACACATATATATACACACACCCAGACATATACATATATACCCATGTACATAACACATACTGTCTGCCTTTATTTATTCCCATCACCACCCCGCCACACACGGAATAACAACCCCCTTCCCCCTCATGTGTGCGAGGTAGCGCTAGGAAAAGACAACAAAGACCCCATACGTTCACACTCAGTCTCTAGCTGTCATGTAATAATGCACCGAAACCACAGCTCCCTTTCCACATCCAGGCCCCACAAAACTTTGCATGGTTTACCCAAGACGCTTCACATGCCCTGGTTCAATCCATTGACAGCACGTTGACCCCGGTATACCACATCGTTCCAATTCACTCTATTCCTTGCACGCCTTTCACCCTCCTGCATGTTCAGGCCCCGATCACTCATCTTTTTCACTCCATCTTTCCACCTCCAATTTGCTCTCCCACTTCTCGTTCCCTCCACCTCCGACACATATATCCTCTTGGTCAATCTTTCCTCACTCATTCTCTCCATGTGCCCAAACCATTTCAAAACATCATCTTCTGCTCTTTCAACCACGATCTTTTTATTTCCACACGTCTCTCTTACCCTCACATTACTTACTCGATCAAACCACCTTACACCACATATTGTCCTCAATGTCATTTCCAGCACATCCACCCTCCTGCGCACAACTCTATCCATAGCCCACGCCTCGCAACCATACAACATTGTTGGAACCAAAATTCCTTCAAACATACCCATTTTTGCCTTCCGAGATAATGTTCTCGACTTCCACACATTCTTCAAGGCTCCCAGAACTTTCGCCCCCTCCCCCACCCGATGATTCACTTCCGCTTCCGCTTCCGTTCCCAGATCCACTCCCAGATATCTAAAACACTTTACTTCCTCCAGTTTTTCTCCATTCAAACTTACCTCCCAATTAACTTGACCCTCAACCTTACTGTACCTAATAACCTTTCTCTTATTCACATTTACTTTTAACTTTCTTCTTTCTCACACTTTACCAAACTCAGTCACCAGCTTCTGCAGTTTCTCACATGAATCAGCCACCAGCGCTGTATCATCAGCGAACAACAACTGACTCACTTCCCAAGCTCTCTCATCCACAACAGACTTCATACTTTCCCCTCTTTCCAAAACTCTTGCATTCACCTCCCTAACAACCCCATCCATAAACAAATTAATCAACCATGGAGACATCACACACCCCTGCCGCAAACCTACATTCACTGAGAACCAATCACTTTCCACTCTTCCTACACGTACACATGCCTTCCATCCTCGATAAAAGCTTTTCACTGCTTCTAACAACTTGCCTCCCACACCATATATTCTTAATACCTTCCACAGATCATCTCTATCAACTCTATCAAATGCCTTGTCCAGATCCATGAATGCTACATACAAATCCATTTGCTTTTCTAAGTATTTCTCACATACATTCTTCAAAGCAAACACCTGATCCACACATCCTCACCACTTCTGAAACCACACTGCTCTTCCCCAATCTGATGCTCTGTACATGCCTTTACCGTCTCAATCAAAACCCTCCCATAAAATTTACCAGGGATACTCAACAAACTTATACCTCTCTAGTTTAAGCACTCACTCTTATCCCCTTTGCATTTGTACAATGGCGCTATGCAAGCATTCCGCCAATCCTCAGGCACCTCACCATGGATCATATATTTATACTCCCTAAAACTTCAGATGCTCTCCTCACTCTAATCTCCATTTGCCCTCTTTTTCACCTTCCCCCTTTTAGCACCCTTCTCTGATTTCCTGCCTTTTATCTTTATACATCTCCCACTATATGCTTTTTCCCCTGCAAAAATCACCGCTGCCTCTCTCTTCCTCTTTCATTAATAAACTTACTTCTTCATCCCACCACTCACTACTTTTCTAATCTGCCCCCCTCCCACCGCTTCTCATCTCGCCAACGACATCTTTTTGCGCAAGCCTATCACTGCTTTCCCTTAATACATGCTCCCAGTCCCTCCCCCACTCCCCTTACTCTTTTGTTCTCACTTGTTCATTCTGGAACTCAGTCCTGTCCTGTACTCTCACAAAAGTCTCATACTCCTTCCCAAGCTCACTTACTCTAGCCACTCTTTTTCACCCCAGCACTCTCACTACTTTTCTGATAACCTCCACAAATCTCACCTTACTCCACAAGATAATGATCCAGCATTCCCTCCAGTTGCACCTCTCGCAGCACATTTACATCCAAAAGTCTCTCTTTCACGGCGCCTATCAATTAACACTAATCCAATAACGCTCCCTGGCCATCTTATCCTACTTACATACGTATACTGTATCTATATCGTCTCTTTTAACCAGAATTCCCCATCACCAGTCCCTTTTTCATAAGCACATCAATGACAAGCTCTTCACCATTTCCATTAACAACACTGAACACCCCATGACACCAATTATTCCCTCACTTCCACATTACTCACCTTATTGCATACTAATCAGCATTACTGTAACCCGTCTCGTGCATCATAAACACACTAACCTCAGCTGAGCTTTTTTTTTTATTTTTAACCCCGAAACCCCTGCCTCCACGATCTTTCTCGCATGCCCAGGGCATATGCACCAAAATACCCATTTCTCCCATCTACGTTCAAGTCAGTTTTAACACATATCAATCTAGCGTTTATTTTCTTACACTTTATCACATACACCCTTATATTTTATTATACTTTGTCGCTGTCTCCCGCGTTTGCGAGGTAGCGCAAGGACAAGGAAACAGACGAAAGAAATGGCCCAACCCCCCCCATACACATGTATATACATACGTCCACACACGCAAATATACATACCTACACAGCCTTCCACGGTTTACCCCAGACGCTTCACATGCCCTGCTTCAATCCACTGACAGCACGTCAACCCCGGTATACCACATCGCTCCAACTCACTGTATTCCTTGCCCTCCATTCACCCTCCTGCATGTTCAGGCCCCGATCACACAAAATCTTTTTCACTCCATCTTTCCACCTCCAATTTGGTCTCCCTCTTCTCCTTGTTCCCTCCACCTCAGACACATATATCCTCTTGGTCAATCTTTCCTCACTCATTCTCTCCATGTGCCCAAACCACTTCAAAACACCCTCTTCTGCTCTCTTAACCACGCTCTTTTTATTTCCAAACATCTCTCTTACCCTTACGTTACTCACTCGATCAAACCACCTCACACCACACATTGTCCTCAAACATCTCATTTCCAGCACATCCATCCTCCTGCGCACAACTCTATCCATAGCCCACGCCTCGCAACCATACAATATTGTTGGAACCACTATTCCTTCAAACATACCCATTTTTGCTTTCCGAGATAATGTTCTCGACTTCCACACATTCTTCAAGGCCCCCAGGATTTTCGCCCCCTCCCCCACCCTATGATCCACTTCCGCTTCCATGGTTCCATCCGCTGCCAGATCCACTCCCAGATATCTAAAACACTTCACTTCCTCCAGTTTTTCTCCAGTCAAACTCACCTCCCAATTGACTTGACCCTCAACCCTACTGTACCTAATAACCTTGCTCTTATTCACATTTACTCTTAACTTTCTTCTTCCACACACTTTTCCAAACTCAGTCACCAGCTTCTGCAGTTTCTCACATGAATCAGCCACCAGCGCTGTATCATCAGCGAACAACAACTGACTCACTTCCCAAGCTCTCTCGTCCCCAACAGTTCATACTTGCCCCTCTTTCCAAAACTCTTGCATTTACCTCCCTAACAACCCCATCCATAAACAAATTAAACAACCATGGAGACATGACACACCCCTGCCGCAAACCTACATTCACTGAGAACCAATCACTTTCCTCTCTTCCTACACGTACACATGCCTTACATCCTCGATAAAAACTTTTCACTGCTTCTAACAACTTTCCTCCCACACCATATATTCTTAATACCTTCCACAGAGCATCTCTATCAACTCTATCATATGCCTTCTCCAGATCCATAAATGCTACATACAAATCCATTTGCTTTTCTAAGTATTTCTCACATACATTCTTCAAAGTAAACACCTGATCCACACATCCTCACCACTTCTGAAACCACACTGCTCTTCCCCAATCTGATGCTCTGTACATGCCTTTACCGTCTCAATCAATACCCTCCCATATAATTTACCAGGAATACTCAACAAACTTATACCTCTGTAATTTGAGCACTCACTCTTATCCCCTTTGCCTTTGTACAATGGCACTATGCACGCATTCCGCCAATCCTCAGGCACCTCACCATGAGTCATACATACATTAAATAACCTTACCAACCAGTCAACAATACAGTCACCCCCTTTTTTAATAAATTCCACTGCAATACCATCCAAACCTGCTGCCTTGCCGGCTTTCATCTTCCGCAAAGCTTTCACTACCTCTTCTCTGTTTACCAAATCATTTTCCCTAACCCTCTCACTTTGCACACCACCTCGACCAAAACACCCTATATCTGCCACTCTATCATCAAACACATTCAACAAACCTTCAAAATACTCACTCCATCTCCTTCTCACATCACCACTACTTGTTATCACCTCCCCACTTGCGCCCTTCACCGAAGTTCCCATTTGCTCCCTTGTCTTACGCACTTTATTTACCTCCTTCCAGAACATCTTTTTATTCTCCCTAAAATTTAATGATACTCTCTCACCCCAACTCTCATTTGCCCTTTTTTTCACCTCTTGCACCTTTCTCTTGACCTCCCGTCTCTTTCTTTTATACATCTCCCACTCAGTTGCATTTTTTCCCCTGCAAAAATCGTCCAAATGCCTCTCTCTTCTCTTTCACTAAAACTCTTACTTCTTCATCCCACCACTCACTACCCTTTCTAATCAACCCACCTCCCACTCTTCTCATGCCACAAGCATCTTTTTGCACCATGGATCATAAATACATTAAATAACCTTACCAACCAGTCAACAATACAGTCACCCCCTTTTTTAATAAATTCCACTGCAATACCATCCAACCCTGCTGCCTTGCCGGCTTTCATCTTCCGCAAAGCTTTTGCTATTTCTTCTATGTTTACCAAATCATTTTCCCTAACCCTCTCACTTTGAACACCACCTCGACCAAAACACCCTATATCTGCCTCTCTATCATCAAACACATTCAAAAACCTTCAAAATACTCAATCCATCTCCTTCTCACATCACCTCTACTTGTTATCACCTCCCCATTTGCGCCCTTCACTGAAGTTCCCATTTGCTCCCTTGTCTTACGCACTTTATTTACCTCCTTCCAGAACATCTTTTTATTCTCCCTAAAATTTAATGATACTCTCTCACCCCAACTCTCATTTGCCCTCTTTTTCACCTCTTGCACCTTTCTCTTGACCTCCTTCCTCTTTCTTTTATACATCTCCCACTCATTTGCATTTTTTCCGTGCAAAAATCGTCCAAATGCCTGTCTCTTCTCTTTCACTAATAATCTTACTTTTTCATCCCACCACTCACTACCCTTTCTAATCAACCCACCTCCCACGCTTCTCATGCCACAAGCATCTTTTCCGCAAGCCATCACTGCTTCCCTAAATACATCCCATTCCTCCCCCACTCCCCTTACCTCCTTTGTTCTAACCTTTTTCCATTCTCTACTCAGTCTCTCCTGGTACTTCCTCACACAAGTCTCCTTTCCAAGCTCACTTACTCTCACCACTCTCTTCACCCCAACATTCTCTCTTCTTTTCTGAAAATCCCTACAAATCTTAACCTTCGCCTCCGCAAGATAATGATCAGACATCCCTCCAGTTGCACCTCTCAGCACATTAACATCCAAAAGTCTCTCTTTCGCGCGCCTGTCAATTAACACGTAATCCAATAACGCTCTCTGGCCATCTCTTCTACTTACATACGTATACTTATGTACATCTCGCTTTTTAAACCAGGTATTCCCAATCACCAGTCCTTTTTCAGCACATAAATCTACAAGCTCTTCACCATTTCTATTTACAACACTGAACACCCCATGTATACCAATTATTCCCTCAACTGCCACATTACTCACCTTTGCATTCAAATCACCCATCACTATTACCCGGTCTTGTGCATCAAAACCACTAACACACTCATTCAGCTGCTCCCACATTACTTGCCTCTTATGATCTATCTTCTCATGCCCAGGTGAATATGCACCAATAATCACCCATCTATCTCCATCAACTTTCAGTTTTGCCAATATCAATCTAGAATTTACTTTCTCACACTCTATCACATCCCCCCACAACAACTGTTTCAGGAGTAGTGCTACTCCTTCAATTCCTCTTGTCCTCTCACTAACCCCAGACTTTACTCCCAAGTCATTCCCAAACCACTTTTCCCCTTTACCCTTGAGCTTCGTTTCAATCAGAGCCAAAACATCCAGGCTCCTTTCCTCAACCATACTACCTATCTCTCCTTTTTTCTCATCTTTGTTACATCCACAAACATTTACATATATATATATATATATATATATATATATATATATATATATATATATATATATATATATATATATATATATATATATATATATATATATATATATATATATATATATATATATATATATATATATATATATATATATATATATGTATATATATATATATATATATATATATATATATATATATATATATATATATTTTATATATATATATATATATATATATATATATATATATATATATATATATATATTTATATATATATTATATATATATATATATATATATATATATATATATATATATATATATATATTCCTATGAGTCCACGGGGAAAATGAAACACGAAAAGTTCCCAAGTGCACTTTCGTGTAATAATCACATCACCAGGGGAGACACAAGAGAGAAATGTAACAGTCAGTTGATATACATCGAAGAGACGAAGCTAGGACGCCATTTGATAAACATGTGATTGTCCAAAACATACAACGAGCGTTCATAAACTTATCATTTTACAAATCTTATCAACAATAAAGTTATCTAATTTGTATAGACCATCACTAATATTAAGATTATAATTCTTTGTGTATTCAATAATAGAAGATTCAATTATATTTCTCTTGGTACCAGAGTTAGAGTTAAGAACTGAGATGGCGTTACTCCAGTCAATACAATGATCATAGTTTTTAATATGATTAACCAAAGCATTTGATTCTTGTCCCGTTTTTATACTATATTTATGTCGTTTAAGTCTAACAAAAAGATCCTTACCAGTCTGACCAACATAAAATTTATCACAGTTTCCATAAGGCACTTTATCGATGCAACCGAGAGAATTTTCTGGTGAATTCCTGATTAAGATATTCTTTATAGTATTAATGTTTCTAAAGGCAACATTTACATCAAAGGGTTTAAGCAACGTGGGAAGCAAAGTAAAATTATTATTAAAAGGGAGAACTAAAAGATTCTTGGTGTCAGTGTGAGGTTTGGGCTCAACTCTATAAAATACTTTCTTTGCTAACTTAAGGGATTTATCAATGAAAGATCTAGGGTACTTTAACTTAGATCCAATAGAATATATCTTCTCGAACTCATCATCAATAAACTCTGGACTGCAAATACGTAATGCCCTTAGGAACATAGATTAAAATGATGATAATTTAACTCTGTCATGTTGAGATGAGTAATAATGAATATATGAGCATACATTGGTGAGTTTCCTATATATGCTAAATTTAAACTTGTTTCCTTGTCTATGGATCATGCAATCTAAAAATGGTAACATACCATTATTTTCATTTTCTACAGTAAATTTGATGGAAAGTACTAAATTGTTAAGTAAGGGGAGAAATACTTGTAAATTTTCATTTGTTGGCCAAACACAAAGAACATCATCTAAATACCTAAACCAAATTGCATTAGAAAGTAAGATATCATTTAATAATGTTGTTTCAAAAACTCCATATAAAGATTACTTAGTACAGGTGAAAGAGGGTTACCCATTGCCATACCAAATTTTTGAGCATAATAGTCTCCATTAAATTGAAATACAGTCTTTTATACACAATTTTATCAGTTCAATGAAATTAGACTTTGAAACAGGTAAATGAATATCATCCTAGACGTCAAATAAATATTCTAAAAGGTCATCAACTGGAACTTTAGTGAAAAGTGAGGAAACATCAAAGCTAACTAGTTTAAAATCAAAATTAACATTGATATTGTTTAGCCTGTTGACTAAATCTACATTTTTCATGATATTAGAAGTTGAGACCTTACCCACTAAAGGGCTTAATAAAGAGACTAACCATTTTGGCAATTTATATGTGATGGAGCCTACTGAACTCACTACAGGTCTTGCCTGAAAATTCTGTTTATGTGTTTTGATAAGTCCATACATATATGGCAATGAAGGGGACAAAGATGACAAACTTTTGAGAAGAGAAATGTTACCTTTCAACAACAACTTTATTTCTTTATTGAAGTGAGAATCAACTGCTTATAAAGGTTTTTTTACTAAGTTTAGAATATGTTGTGTTATTATTTAAAAGATCATTCAGTTTAGATAAATAGTTACTTTTGTCTAAAATCACAACAGTGTTAGCCTTATCTGCTTTAGTAATATGTATGTCCTTGTCTTTTTTTAAGTTGTTGATAGCTCTTATGAATCTTTTAGGGCAATTAGCTTCCACTGATTTTGACAAACTGGCATACACTAAACCCTTACAGATATTAATGTCATCATTACTTAAATTACTGTATTTTTCTAAATTACAAAAAGACTGTGACATCAACACAGCTGTCTTCTCTGTTAGAGCACACAAAACTTAAACCATAGCCTAATGCACACAAGGAATCTTTATCTAGTTGTTTATTAGACAGGTTTACCACAAAAGAGGGGTTTTTGTTCTTGGTCCTGTCGCTGTTTTCAATTATTAAAGGATATCTTACCTTCTAATGCAATTTGGTTTTGGTATGTAGATGATGTTCTTTGTGTTTGGCTAGAAAATGAAAATTTACAAATATTTCTCCCTTACTTAGCAATTTAGTACCTTCCATCAAATTTACTGTAGAAAATGAAAATAATGGTATGTTACCATTTTTAGATTGCATGATCCATAGACAGGGAAACAAGTTTAAGTTTAGCATATACGCATATACAGGAAACTCACCAATGTATGCTTATATATCCAATATTACTCATCTCAACATGACAGAGTTAAATTATCATCATTTCAATCTATGTTCCTTAGGGCATTACGTGTTTGTAGTCCAGAGTTTATTGATAATGAATTTGAGAAGATATATTCTATTGGAGCTAAGTTAAAGTACCTTAAATCTTTCATTGATAAATCCCTTAAGTTAGCAAAGAGATCGTTTTATAGAGTTGAGCCCAAACCTCCCATTGGTATATATGTATATATATATATACGTATATATATATATATATATATATATATATATATATATACGTATATATATATATATATATATATATATATATATATATATATATATATATATATATATATATATATATATATATATATATATATATATATATATATATATATATATATATATATATATATATATATATATATATATATATATATATATATATATATATATATATGTATATATATATATATATATATATATATATATATATATATATATATATATATATATATATATATATATATATATTTTTTTTTTTTTTTTTTCTTTTTTTTGCTTTTGCTTTGTCGCTGTCTCCCGCGTTTGCGAGGTAGCGCAAGGAAACAGACGAAAGAAATGGCCCAACCCACCCCCATACACATGTATATACATACGTCCACACACGCAAATATACATACCTACACAGCTTTCCATGGTTTACCCCAGACGCTTCACATACCTTGATTCAATCCACTGACAGCACGTCAACCCCGGTGTACCACATCGCTCCAATTCACTCTATTCCTTGCCCTCCTTTCATCCTCCTGCATGTTCAGGCCCCGATCGCACAAAATCTTTTTCACTCCATCTTTCCACCTCCAATTTGGTATCCCTCTTCTCCTCGTTCCCTCCACCTCCGACACATATATCCTCTTGGTCAATCTTTCCTCACTCATTCTCTCCATGTGCCCAAACCATTTCAAAACAACCTCTTATGCTCTCTCAACCACGCTCTTTTTATTTCCACACATCTCTCATAGGGTGGGGGAGGGGGCGAAAATTCTGGGAGCCTTGAAGAATGTGTGGAAGTCGAGAACATTATCTCAGAAAGCAAAAATGGGTATGTTTGAAGGAATATTGGTTCCAACAATGTTGTATGGTCGCGAGGCATGGGCTATGGATAGAGTTGTGCGCAGGAGGACGGATGTGCTGGAAATGAGATGTTTGAGGACAATGTGTGGTGTGAGGTGGTTTGATCGAGTAAGTAACGTAAGGGTAAGAGAGATGTGTGGAAATATATATATATATATATATATATATATATATATATATATATATATATATATATATATATATATATATATATATATATATATATATATATATATATATACATGTATATATAATATATATATATATATATATATATATATATATATATATATATATATATATATTTTTTTTTTTTTTTTCTTTTTTTATACTTTGTCGCTGTCTCCCGCATTTGCGAGGTAGCGCAAGGAAACAGACGAAAGAAATGGCCCAACCCCCCCCATACACATGTATATACATACGTCCACACACGCAAATATACATACCTACACAGCTTTCCATGGTTTACCCCAGACGCTTCACATGCCTTGATTCAATCCACTGACAGCACGTCAACCCCGGTATACCACATCGCTCCAATTCACTCTATTCCTTGCCCTCCTTTCACCCTCCTGCATGTTCAGGCCCCGATCACACAAAATCTTTTTCACTCCATCTTTCCACCTCCAATTTGGTCTCCCTCTTCTCCTCGTTCCCTCCACCTCCGACACATATATCCTCTTGGTCAATCTTTCCTCACTCATTCTCTCCATGTGCCCAAACCACTTCAAAACAGCCTCTTCTGCTCTCTCAACCACGCTCTTTTTATTTCCACACATCTCTCTTACCCTTACGTTACTCACTCGATCAAACCACCTCACACCACACATTGTCCTCAAACATCTCATTTCCAGCACATCCATCCTCCTGCGCACAACTCTATCCATAGCCCACGCCTCGCAACCATACAACATTGTTGGAACCACTATTCCTTCAAACATACCCATTTTTGCTTTCCGAGATAATGTTCTCGACTTCCATACATTCTTCAAGGCCCCCAGAATTTTCGCCCCCTCCCCCACCCTATGATCCACTTCCGCTTCCATGGTTCCATCCGCTGCCAGATCCACTCCCAGATATCTAAAACACTTTACTTCCTCCAGTTTTTCTCCATTCAAACTTACCTCCCAATTGACTTGACCCTCAACCCTACTGTACCTAATAACCTTGCTCTTATTCACATTTACTCTTAACTTTCTTCTTTCACACACTTTGCCAACCTCAGTCACCAGCTTCTGCAGTTTCTCATATGAATCAGCCACCAGCGCTGTATCATCAGCGAACAACAACTGACTCACTTCCCAAGCTCTCTCATCCACAACAGACTTCATACTTGCCCCTCTTTCCAAAACTCTTGCATTCACCTCAATAACAACCCCATCCATAAACAAAGTAAACAACCATGGAGACATCACACACCCCTGCCGTAGACCTACATTCACTGAGAACCAATCACTTTCCTCTCTACCTACACGTACACATGCCTTACATCCTCGATAAAAACATTTCACTGCTTCTAACTTGTCTCCCACACCATATATTCTTTATACCTTCCACAGAGCATCTCTATCAACTCTATCATATGCCTTCTCCAGATCCATAAATGCTACATACAAATCCATTTGCTTTTCTAAGTATTTCTCACATACATTCTTCAAAGCAAACACCTGATCCACACATCCTCTACCACTTCTGAAACCACACTGCTCTTCCCCAATCTGATGCTCTATACATGCCTTCACCCTCTCAATCAATACCCTCCCATATAATTTACCAGGAATACTCAACAAACTTATACCTCTGTAATTTGAGCACTCACTCTTATCCCCTTTGCCTTTGTACAATGGCACTATGCAAGCATTTCGCCAATCCTCAGGCACCTCACCATGAGTCATACATACATTAAATAACCTTACCAACCAGTCAATAATACAGTCACCCACTTATTTAATAAATTCCACTGCAATACCATCCAAACCTGCTGCCTTGCCGCATTTCATCTTCCGCAAAGCTTTTACTGCCTCTTCTCTGTTTACCAAATCATTTTCCATAACCCTCTCACTTTGCACACCACCTCGACCAAAACACTCTATATCTGCCACTCTATCATCAAACATATTCAACAAACCTTCAAAATACTCACTCCATCTCTTTCTCACATCACCACTACTTGTTATCACCTCCCCATTTGCGCCCTTCACTGAAGTTCCCATTTGCTCCCTTGTCTTACGCACTTTATTTACCTCCTTCCAGAACATCTTTTTATTCTCCCTAAAATTTACTGATAGTCTCTCACCCCAACTCTCATTTGCCCTTTTTTTCACCTCTTGCACCTTTCTCTTGACCTCCTGTCTCTTTCTTTTATACATCTCCCAGTCAATTGCATTTCTTCCCTGCAAAAATCGTCCAAATGCCTCTCTCTTCTCTTTCACTATATATATATATATATATATATATATATATATATATATATATATATATATATATATATATATATATATATATATATATATATATATATATATATATATATATATATATATATATATATAAATATATATATATATATATATATATATATATATATATATATATAATATATATATATATATATATATATATATATATATATATATATATATATATATATATATATATATATATATCCATCACTGATTCCCTAAATACATCCCAATCCTCCCCCACTCCCCTTACTTCCATTGTTCTCACCTTTTTCCATTCTGTACTCAGTCTCTCCTGATACTTCCTCACACAAGTCTCCCTTCCCAAGCTCACTTACTCTCACCACCCTCTTCACCCCAACATTCACTCTTCTTTTCTGAAAACCCATAAAAATCTTCACCTTAGCTTCCACAAGATAATGATCAGACATCCCTCCAGTTGCACCTCTCAGCACATTAACATCCAAAAGTCTCTCTTTCGCGCGCCTGTCAATTAACACGTAATCCAATAACGCTCTCTGGCCATATCTCCTACTTACATACGTATACTTATGTATATCTCGCTTTTTAAAGCAGGTATTCCCAATCACCAGTCCTTTTTCAGCACATAAATCTACAAGCTCTTCACCATTTCCATTTACAACACTGAACACCCCATGTATACCAATTATTCCCTCACCTGCCACATTACTCACCTTTGCATTCAAATCACCCATCACTATAACCCGGTCTCGTGCATCAAAACCACTAACACACTCATTCAGCTGCTCCCAAAACACTTGCCTCTCATGATCTTTCTTCTCATGCCAAGGTGCATATGCACCAATAATCACCCATCTCTCTCCATCAACTTTCAGTTTTACCCATATTAATCGAGAATTTACTTTCTTACATTCTATCACATACTACCACAACTCCTGTTTCAGGAGTACTGCTACTCCTTCCCTTGCTCTTGTCCTCTCACTAACCTATGACTTTACTCCCAAGACATTCCCAAACCACTCTTCCCCTTTACCCTTGAGCTGCGTTTCACTCAGAGCCAAAAGATCCAGGTTCCTTTCCTCAAACATACTACCTATCTCTCCTTTTTTCACATCTTGGTTACATCCACAAGCATTTAGACACCCCAGTCTGAGCCTTCGAGGAGGATGAGCATTCCCCGCGTGACTCCTTCTTCTATTTCCCATTTTAGAAAGTTAAAAAAAATACAAGGATAGGAGGATTTCTGGCCCCCCGGTCACGTCCCCTCTATTCGCCTTGTACGACACGCGAGGAATGCGCAAAAGATGCTTGTGGCATGAGAAGAGTGGGAGGTAGGTTGATTAGAAAGGGTAGTGAGTGGTGGGATGAAGAAGTAAGGTTATTAGTGAAAGAGAAGAGAGAGGCATTTGGACGATTTTGCAGGGAAAAAATGCAATTGAGTGGGAGATGTATAAAAGAAAGAGACAGGAGGTCAAGAGAAAGGTGCAAGAGGTGAAAAAGAGGGCAAATGAGAGTTGGGGTGAGAGAGTATCATTAAATTTTAGGGAGAATAAAAAGATGTTCTGGAAGGAGGTAAATAAAGTGCGTAAGACAAGGGAGCAAATGGGAACTTCAGTGAAGGGCGCAAATAGGGAGGTGATAACAAGTAGTGGTGATGTGAAAAGGAGATGGAGTGAGTATTTTGAAGGTTTGTTGAATGTGTTTGATGATAGAGTGGCAGATATAGGATATTTTGGTCGAGGTGGTGTGCAAAGTGATAGGGTTAGGGAAAATGATTTGGTAAACAGAGAAGAGGTAGTAAAAGCTTTGCGGAAGATGAAAGCCGGCAAGGCAGCAGGTTTGGATGGTATTGCAGTGGAATTTATTAAAAAATGGGGTGACTGTATTATTGACTGGTTGGTAAGGTTATTTAATGTATGTATGACTCATGGTGAGGTGCCTGAGGATTGGCGGAATGCGTGCATAGTGCCATTGTACAAAGGCAAAGGGGATAAGAGTGAGTGCTCAAATTACAGAGGTATAAGTTTGTTGAGTATTCCTGGTAAATTATATGGGAGGGTATTGATTGAGAGGGTGAAGGCATGTACAGAGCATCAGATTGGGGAAGAGCAGTGTGGTTTCAGAAGTGGTAGAGGATGTGTGGATCAGGTGTTTGCTTTGAACAATATATGTGAGAAATACTTAGAAAAGCAAATGGATTTGTATGTAGCATTTATGGATCTGGAGAAAGCATATGATAGAGTTGATAGAGATGCTCTGTGGAAGGTATAAAGAATATATGGTGTGGGAGGCAAGTTGTTAGGAGCAGTGAAAAGTTTTTATCGAGGATGTAAGGCATGTGTACGCTTACGAAGAGAGGAAAGTGATTGGTTCTCAGTGAATATACGTTTGCGGCAGGGGTGTGTGATGTCTCCATGGTTGTTTAATTTGTTTATGGATGGGGTTGTTAGGGAGGTGAATGCAAGAGTTTTGGAAAGAGGGGCAAGTATGAAATCTGTTGGGGATGAGAGAGCTTGGGAAGTGAGTCAGCTGTTGTTCGCTGATGATACAGCGCTGGTGGCTGATTCATGTGAGAAACTGCAGAACCTGGTGACTGAGTTTGGTAAAGTGTGTGAAAAAAGAAAGTTAAGAGTAAATGTGAATAAGAGCAAGGTTATTAGGTACAGTAGGGTTGAGGGTCAAGTCAATTGGGAGGTAAGTTTGAATGGAGAAAAACTGGAGGAAGTAAAGTGTTTTAGATATCTGGGAGTGGATCTGGCAGCGGATGGAACCATGGAAGCGGAAGTGGATCATAGGGTGTGGGAGGGGGCGAAAATCCTGGGAGCATTGAAGAATGTGTGGAAGTCGAGAACATTATCTCGGAAAGCAAAAATGGGTATGTTTGAAGGAATAGTGGTTCCAACAATGTTGTATGGTTGCGAGGCGTGGGCTATGGATAGAGTTGTGCGCAGGAGGATGGATGTGCTGGAAATGAGATGTTTGAGGACAATGTGTGGTGTGAGGTGGTTTGATCGAGTAAGTAACGTAAGGGTAAGAGAGATGTGTGGAAACAAAAAGAGCGTGGTTGAGATAGCAGAAGAGGGTGTTTTGAAATGGTTTGGGCACATGGAGAGAATGAGTGAGGAAAGATTGACCAAGAGGATATATATGTCGGAGGTGGAGGGAACGAGGAGAAGTGGGAGACTAAATTGGAGGTGGAAAGATGGAGTGAAAAAGATGTTGTGTGATCGGGGCCTGAACATGCAGGAGGGTGAAAGGAGGGCAAGGAATAGAGTGAATTGGATCGATGTGGTATACGGGGGTTGACGTGCTGTCAATGGATTGAATCAGGGCATGTGAAGCGTGTGGGGTAAACCATGGAAAGCTGTGTAGGTATGTATATTTGCGTGTGTGGACGTATATATAGACTTGTGTATTGGGGTGGGCTGGGCCATTTCTTTCGTCTGTTTCCTTGCGCTACCTCGCAAACGCGGGAGACAGCGACAAAGAAAAAAAAAGAAAAGATACATGTATATATATATATATATGTATATTTATCTATTTACATATTTTGCTTTGTCGCAGTCTCCCGCTTTTGGGAGGTAGCGCAAGGAAACAGACGAAAGAAATGGCCCAACCCACCCCCATACACATGGATATACATACACGTCCACACACGCAAATATACTTACCTATACATCTCAATGTACACACATATATATACACACACAGACATATACACATGTACATAATTCATACTGTCTGCCTTTATTTATTCCTATCGCCACCTCGCCACACATGGAATAACATCCCCCTCCCCCCTCATGTGTGCGACATGGAGCTAGGAAAAGACAACAAAGGCCCCATTCGTTCACACTCAGTCTCTATCTGTCATGTAATAATGCCCAAAACCACAGCTCCCTTTCCACATCCAGGACCCACAGAACTTTCCATGGTTTACCCCAGACGCTTCACATGCCCTGATTCAATCCATTGACAGCACGTCGACCCCTGTATATCACATCGATCCAATTCACTCTAATCCTTGCCCGCCTTTCACCCTTCTGCATGTTCAGGCCCCGATCACTCAAAATCTTTTTCACTCCATCTTTCCACCTCCAATTTGGTCTCCCACTTCGCTTCATTCCCTCCACCTCCAACACATATATCCTCTTGGTCAATCTTTCCTCACTCATTCGCTCCATGTGCTCAAACCATTTCAAAACACCCTCTTTTGCTCTTTCAACCACGCTCTTTTTATTT
>NC_092224.1:49154312-49211812 GCF_036320965.1 Panulirus ornatus
AAGTAAAAAAAGGTTATGGAATATTTAATGGAAGAGATACAGACAGCTCAACAGTCAAGAACATCTGTAAGGTATAAGAGGGCGAGCACTGAGCATGGTGAGATGAGAAAAGAGGAGCATAGGAAAAAATAAAATCACTGAGAACAAAATAAAGGAAAATCAGAAATCTGTACTTTAAATTTGTCTAGTGTAAATGCTGAGAGACTCAGAGTGACGGTTTGATGGAGTAAATATGTGAGTAACGTACTGCTAAATTCCCGGGTATATACCTGGCGGAGAAAACTGTCATCGCAACACCACTGTTATGAGAGGAGGAGAAGGGACTCAAAACCAATGAAACTGCAAGGAAATACATAGGCAAGATATTGAAGGATCATGAAAGATACGAATCACGTAAAGTTAAGAAGTCACTTTGTGTGTCCTCAAGGAGTGTGCACAGGGTAGGTCACTTTGAGTATTGTTTCAGAAAACGTCGTCGTAAATGTCTTTCCTTTCTCTAAAAAAGCAGATAGGAAATCATAATGGACTGCAGTCCAGTATCTTTAACAAGCGTGGTCTGGAAGTCGTTGTAATATGTAATCGAAAAATAAGTGAACGATATTTTGCAAAGGAGAAACATTTAATGAGAGGCACCATGGGTTCAGTACAACGATGTAGCACGTATCAAGCCTTTGAAATATGAGAGAGAGAGAGAGAGAGAGAGAGAGAGAGAGAGAGAGAGAGAGAGAGAGAGAGAGAGAGAGAGAGAGAGAGAGAGTTCTCAGAAGAATTGCATTCATGCACGAATATGCTTGTGGATTATGCTAAACTCATCAACTAAATAAGGAATAGCTAGGCCAGATTGCACCAACTTAGAAAGGGAATTACAAAAACCGTAGAAATGGTCAGAGAAAATGTTGACGAAGTTCAAGCCATGTAAATGTAAAGTAACGAAGATGGTAGACCTTAGAAAAAGGCCTAAGTATGACTATAATCTTAATGAAAAAAAGTGTACAAATCTCTGGGTAAAGGGTGATATAGTACGCAAGCCATAACCATCGTAACAACTTTTAATCATCAACTGGTTGATTTTAAAAGTTGGATAAGATTTCATCAATAAGGAAATAATAGATGCGCTGTTAACACCTAAGTAGATCTAAAATAGAATCTGCACTTCAGGTTTCGTTACCACTTTCGAAAATAAACATTAAAGTGTAATATAGAACACGGTACATGAAAGAAGACATCTGCCTTACAAGGAGCAGATCGTGGCAAAATTTGTCCTGAGCAGAAGTGAGAAGAATGATAAGGACTCTATTACGGTCCTCTTCACCAAAATGACAATATCATCAATAAACAGTTCTGTGAATGACACAAAGAGCAACCCACCATGACAATAGATTGTACCAGAAACTCGTTATAAAGGATGCAAATAAGAACTTTAATGATGTATAAGTTGTGGCTGAATGGAGGAAATACAATTACGAGAGAGTGAGTGAAGATATGTGATATACATATAAAACTGTTCGAATCTTTCTCTATAATGTACAAATAGGTAATTACCATTGCATGTAAGTTTCCATTAGTCGTTGCAAACTACGTAATAGTAATATCTCTAGTTCCATGAGTTTATGCTTTTATAGGGAAGTAACCAATTATAAAAGTATTCATTTTGCCTTCTCAATGACGGTATTTCAGATATTCTGGATGTTTTTCGAGGGGATTAGGTGTAATATACCATAGTTGTACAAATGAAAACGTTGCAAGTAAAGTATGTACAAAAAATAGAACCCTCATACTAGAGAAACTCACAAGTCAAATGGAAAAAAGACGGCAGACAAACGCTACATCAGCGGAGGAAAAATATCTATTGATCGTGACAGCGACGGTGATCACAACAGATACAAACCAACGAACATTTTGTGATCACGTCTGTTGCGGTAAAAAAAGGTAACGAACAAGACTGGAATAATCAGACCATTGATATGTATTTATATAACCACAAACCATTAATATGCACTTATATAACCACAAACCAATGACATTTGATTGTATAACTGCACACCAGTAATATGTACTTATATAACCGCAGACCTGGGGATAGGGGAGAAAGAATACTTCCCACGCATTCCTCACGTGTCGTAGAAGACGACTAAAGGGGACAGGAGCGGGGGCTAGAAACCCTCACCTCTTTATATTTTAACTTTCTAAAAGGAGAAACAGAAAAAGGAGTCACGCGGGGAGTGCTCATCCTCCTCGAAGGCTCAGATTAGGGTGTCTAAATGTGTGTGGATGTAACCGAGAAAAAAGGAAAGATAGGTAGCATGTTTGAGGAAAGGAACCTGAGTGTTTTGGCTCCGAGTGAGGCAAAGCTCAAGGGTAAAGGGGAAGAGCGGTTTGTTAATGTTTGGGGAGTAAAGTCAGGGGTTGGTGAGACACCAACAAAGGTAAGAGTACTGTAACCAGGAATTGTGGGAGTATGTGATAGAGTGTCAGAAAGTAAACTCTAGACTGATATGGGTAAAACTGAAAGTGGATGGAGAGAGATGGGTGATTATTGGTGCCTGTGCACCTGGGCATGAGCAGAAAGATCATGAGAGGCAAGTGTTTTGGGAGCAGCTGAGTGAGTGTGTTAGCAATTTTGATGCACGAGAACGGGTTATAGTGAAGAATGATTTGAATGCAAAGGTGAGTAATGTGGCAGTTGAGGGAATAATTGGTGTACATGGGGTGTTCAGTGTTGTAAATGGAAATAGTAAAGAGCTTGTAGAGTTGTGTGCTGAAAAAGGAATGGTGACTGGGTACACCTGGTATAAAAAGAGGGACATACATAAGTATACGTATGTAAGCTGGAGAGATGGCCAGAGAATGTTATTGCATTACGTGTTAATTGACAGGAGCGCGAAAGAGAGACTTTTGGATGTTAATGTGCTGAGAGATGCAACTGCAGGGATGTCTGATCATTATCTTGTGCAGGCGAAGGTGAAGATTTGTGGGGGTTTTCAGAAAAGAAGAAAGAATGTTGTGGTGAAGAGAGTGGTGAGAGTAAGTGAGCTTGGGAAAGAGACTTGTATAAGGAAGTAGCAGGAGAGACAGAGTGTAGAACTGAAAAAGGTGAAAGCAGAGGACGTAAGGGGAGTGAGGGAGGAATGGGATGTATTTAGGGAAGCAGTGATGGCTTGCGCAAAAGATGCTTGTCGCATGAGAAGCGAGGAAGGTTGGCAGATTAGAAAGGGTCGCGAGTGGTGGGATGAAGAAGTAAGATTATTAGTGAAAGAGAAGAGAAAGGCATTTGAACGATTTTTGCAGGGAAATAGTGCAAATGACTTTAAGATGTATAAAAGAAAGAGGCAGGAGGTCAAAAGAAAGGCTAGAAACCCTCCCCTCTTTATATTTCAACTTTCTTAAAGGGGAAACAGACGGAGTCACGCGGGGAGTGCTCATCCTCCTCAAAGGCTCAGATTGGGGTGTCTAAATGTGTGTGGATGTAACCAAGATGAGAAAAAAGGAGAGATAGGTAGTATGTTTGAGGAAAGGAACCTGGATGTTTTGGCTCCGAGTGAAACGAAGCTCAATGGCAAAGGGGAAGAGTGGTTTGGGAATGTTTTAGGAGTAAAGTCAGGGGTTAGTGAGACAAGAACAAGGAAAGAGTAGCACCACTCCTGAAGCAGGAGTTGTGGGAGTATGTGATAGTGTCAGAAAGTATACTCTAGATTGATATGGGTAAAACTGAAAGTGGATGGAGAGAGATGGGTGACTATTGGTGCCTGTGCACCTGGGCATGAGAAGAAAGATCATGAGAGGCGAGTGTTTTGGGAGCAGCTGAGTGAGCGTGTTAGCTATTTTGATGCACGAGATCGGGTTACAGTGATGTATAATTTGAATGCAAAGGTGAGGAATGTGCCAGTTGAAGGAATAACTGGTGTACATTGGGTGTTTAGTGTTGTAAATGAAAATGGTAAAGAGCTTGTAGAGTTGTGTACTGAAATAGGACTGGTGATCGGAATTACCTGGTTTAAAAAGAGAGATATACATAAGTATACGTATGAAAGTAGGAGAGATGGCCGAGAGTGTTATCGGATTACGTGTTAATTGATAGGCGCGTGAAAGAGAGACTTCTGGATTTTAATGTGCTGAGAGGTGCAACTGGAGGGATGTCTGATCATTATCTTGTGGAGGCGAAGGTGAAAATTTGTAGAGTTTTTCAGAGAAGAAGAGAGAATGTTGGGGTGAAGAGAGTGGTGAGAGTGAGCTTGGGAAGGAGACTTGTGTGAGGAAGTAGCAGGGGAGACTGAGTGCAGAACTGAAAAAGATGAGACCAAAGGACGTAAGGGGAGTGGTGGAAGAATGGGATATATTTAGGGAAGCATTGATGGCTTGCACAAGAGATGCTTGTGGCATGGGAAGCGTGGAAGGTGAGCAGATTAGAAAACGTAGCGAGTGGTGGGATGAAGAAGTAAGATTATTAGTAAAAAAGAAGAGAGAGGCATTTGGACAAGTTTTGCGGGGAAATAGTGCAAATGACTGGGAGATGTATAAAAGAAAGAGGTAGGAGGTCATGAGAAAGGTGCAAGTGGTGAAAACGGGGGCAAATGAGAGTTGGTGTGAGAGAGCATCATTAAATCTATAAATGAGAATAAAAAGATGTTTTGGAAGGAGGTAGATAAAGTGCGTAAGACAAGAAAACAAATAGGAGCATCGGTGAAGGGGACTAATAGGAAGGTAATAACAAGTCGTAGTGATGTGAAAAGGAGATAGAGTGAGTGTTATGAAGATTTATTGATTGTGGTAGATGATAGAGTGGCAGATATAGGATGATTTGGTAAAGGTGATGTGCGAAGTGAGAGGGTCAGGGAAAATGATTTGGTAAACAGAGAAGAAGTAGTGAAAGTTTTGCGGAAGATGAAAGCCGGCAAGGCGGCGGATTTGCATGGTATTGCAGTGGAATTTCTCATAAAAGGGGTTGACTGTTGTTGACTGTTTGGTGAGGATATTCAGTTTATGTATGGCTCATGGTAAAGTGCCTGCTGATTAGCGGAATGCATGCATAGTGCCATTGTACAAAGGCAAAGGGGATAAAGGTGAGTGTTCAAATTACAGAGATATAAATTTGTTGAGTATTCCTGGGTATTGACTGAGAGGATGAAGGCATGTACAGAACATCAGATTGGGGAAGAGCAGTGTGGTTTCAGAAGTGGTAGAGAATGTGTGGATCAGGTGAGAAATACTTAGAAAATCAAATGGATTTCTGTGTAGCATTTATGCATCTGGAGAAGGCATATGGTAGAGCTGATAGAGATGCTCTGTGGAAGGTTGCTCTGTGGAAGGTATTAAGAGCATATAGTGTGGGAGGCAAGTTGCTAGATGCAGTGAGAATTCTTTATCGAGGATGTAAGGCATGAGTACGAGTAGAAGGAGAGAAAAGTGATTGGTTCTCAGTGAATATCGGTTTGCGGCATGAGTGCATGATGTCTCCATGGTTGTTTAATCTGTTTATGGATGGGGTTAGGTAGGTTAATGCAAAAGTATTGGAGAGAGAGTCAACAATGCAGTCTGTTGTGGATGAGAGGGCTTGGGAAGTGATACAGCGCTGGTGCCTGATTCGGGTGAGAAACTGCAGGAGTTGGTGACTGAGTTTGGTAAAGTGTGTGACAGAGGAAAGCTGAGAGTAATTGAGAATAAGAGCAACGTTATTAGGTAGAGAAGGGTTGAGAGACAAGTCAACTGGAAGATAAGTTTGAATGGAGAAAAACTGGAGTAGGTGAAGTGTTTTAGATATATTGGAATGGATTTGACAGCGGATGGAACCATGGAAGCGGAAGTGAGTCACAGGGTGGGGGAGGGGCGAAAGTTCTGGGAGCGCTGAAAAATGTGTGGAAGGCGAGAACATAATCTCGGAAAGCAAAAATGGGTATGTTTGAAAGAATAGTGGTTCCAACAATGTTATATGGTTGCGAGGCGTGGGCTATAAACAGGTTTGTGCGGAGGAGAGTAGATGTGTTTGAAACTAGATGTTTGAGGACAATATGTGGTTTGAGATGGTGTGATCGAGTAAGTAATGAAAGGGTAAGAGAGATGTGTGGTAATATAAGAAGTGTGGTTGAGAGAGCAGAAGAGGGTGTATTGAAATGGTTTGGTCACGCAGAGAGAATGACAAAGAAGATATATGTGTCAGAGGTGGAGGGAACGAGGAGAAGTGGGAAACCAAATTGGAGGTGGAAGGATGAAGTGAAAAAGGTTTTGACCGATCGCGGCCTGAGCATGCAGGAGGGTGAATGATGTGCAAGGAATAGAGTGAATTGGAACGATGTGGTGAATGATGTTCAAGGAACAGTGTGAATTGGAACGATGTGGTATACCGAGGTCGACGTGCTGTCAGTGGATTGAACCAGGGCATGTAAAGGCTCTGGGGTAAAGCATGGAATGTTCTGTGGGGCCTGGATGTGGAAGGGATCTGTAGTTTCGCTGCATTATACATGACAACTAGAGCCTGAGTGAGAACGAATATGGCCTTTGTTATATTTTCCTAGCGCTATCTCGCGTACGTGCAGGGGGAGGAGGGTGTCAGTGTGGTTTCAGAAGTGGTAGAGAATGTGTGGATCAGGTGAGAAATACTTAGAAAATCAAATGGATTTGTATGTAGCATTTATGTACTTGGAGAAGGCATATGGTAGAGTTGATAGAGATGCTCTGTGGAAGGTATTAAGAGCATATAGTGTGGGAGGCAAATTTCTGGATGCAGTGAGTAGTTTTTATCGATGATGTAAGGCATGAGTACGAGTAGGAGGAGAGAAAAGTGATTGGTTCTCAGTGAATGTCGGTTTGCGGCAGGGATGCATGATGTCTCCATGGTTGTTTAATCTGTTTATGGATGGGGATGTTAGGAAGGTAAATGCAAGAGTTTTGGAGATAGGGGCAAGTATGCAGTCTGTTGTGGATGAGAGGGCTTGGGAAGTGATACAGCGCCGGTGGCTGATTCGGTGAGAAACTGCAGAAGCTGGTGACTGAGTTTGGTAAAGTATGTGAAAGAAGAAAGCTGAGAATAATTGTGAATAAGAGCAACGTTATTGGGTACAGAAGGGTTGAGGGACAAGTCAACTGGAAGGTAAGTTTGAATGGAGAAAAACTGGAGGAAGTGAAGTGTTTTATATATATGGGAGTGGATTTAATAGCGGATGGAACCATGGAAGCAGAAGTGAGTCACAGGTTGGGGAGGGGCGAAAGTTCTGGGTGCGTTGAAAAATGTGTGGAAGGCGAGAACATTATCTCGGAAAGCAAAATTGGGTATGTTTGAAAGAATAGTGGTTCCAACAATGTTATATGGTTGCGAGGCATGGGTTATAGATAGGTTTGTGAGGAGGAGAGTGGATGTGTTGGAAATGAGATGTTTGAGGACAATATGTGGTGTGAGGTGGTTTGATCGAGTAAGTAATGAAAGGGTAAGAGAGATGTGTGGTAATATAAGAAGTGTGGTTGAGAGAGCAAAAGGGGGGCGCATTGAAATGGTTTGGTCACGTGGAGAGAATGACAAAGAAGATATATGTGTCAGAGGTGGAGGGAACTGAGGGAAGTGGGAGAGTAAATTGGAGGTGGAAGGATGGAGTGAAAAAGATTTTGAGCGATCGCGGCCTGAGCATGCAGGAGGGTGAATGATGTGCAAGGAATAGAGTGAATTGAAACGATGTGGTATACCGGGGTAGACGTGCTGTCAGTGGATTGAACCAGGGCATGTGAAGCCTTTGGGGTAAACAATGGAATGTTCTGTGGGGCCTGGATGTGGAAAGGGATCTGTAGCTTCGGTGCATTATACATGACAGCTAGAGACTGAGTGTGAACGAATGTGGCCTTTGTAATCTTTTCCTAGCGCTACCTCGTGCACGTGCAGGGGGAGGAGGGTGTCATTTCATGTGAGGTGGGGTGGCGACGGGAGTGAATCAATGCAGCAAGTATGAATTATGTACTTGTGTATATATGTACATATCTGTGTATTTATATGTATGTATACTTTGAAATGTATAGGTATGTATATGTCCGTGTGTGGACGTGTATGTATATACATGTGTATGTGGATGGGTTGGGCCATTTTTTCGTTTGTTTCCTTGCCTTGCGCTACCTTGCTAACATGGGAGACAGCGTTAAATAAACTATAATGAATTAAATGAGATATAATAGATAACCGCAGACCATTGATATGTACTTATATAAGCGCAGACCATTAAAATGTACTTATATAAATGCAGACCAATGATATGTGCTTGTATAACCGCAGACCATTAATATGTATATATATAACCACTAACCATTAATATGTACTTATGTAACCGCAGACCATTGATAAGTACTTATGTAACGGAAGGACATCAGTAAGTACTTATATAACAGCAGACCATTAATAGGCACTTATGTAACCGCATACCATCAATAAGTACTTATTTAACTGCGGACTATTAATAGGTACTTATATAACCGCAGACCATTAATAGGACTTTTATAACCGCAGACCATCAATAGGTACTTATATTACCAGACCATTGATATGTCGTTATATAACTGCAAACCATTGATAGGTATTTATATAACCGCAGACCATTATTATATACTTATATAACCGCAGACTATTTATAGGTATTCACATACCCGTAGACCATTAATAGATACTTATATAACCGCAGGCCATTAATACGTACTTATGTAACCGCAGACCATTAGTGGGTACTTATATAACTGCAGACCATTGATGGGCACTCATATAACCGCAGACCATTAATAGATATTTATATAACCGCAGACCATGAATAGGTATATGTATAACCGGAGACCATTAGTAGGTATTGATATGACCGCAGACCATTAATAGGTACTTTTATAACCACAGACCGTTGATAGGTACTTATATAACCGCATATCATTAGTAGGTACCTATATAACCGCACTCCATTAATAGGTACTTATATAACCACAGACCATTTATAGGTACTTATATAACCGCAGACCATTAATAGGTACTTATATAAACGTAGAACTTTGATAGGTTCTTATATATCCGCAAGCCAATAAGAGGTACTTGTATAAACGAAAACCATTGATAGGTACTTATATAGATGCACACCGTTAATAGGTACTTGCATAACCGCAGACCATTAATAGGTGCTTATATAACCGCTACCATTAATAAGTATTTACAAAACCGCAGACCATTGATAGGTACTTATATAACCGCAGACCATTGATTAGTACTTATACAACCACAGGCCGTTAATAGGTAATTATATAACCGCAGACTATTTACAGGTACATGTATAACCGCAGACTATTAATAGATACTTATATAACCTTAGACTATTAATAGGCACTCATATAACCGCAGACCTTTAGTAGGAACTTATATAACCGCAGACCATTGATAGGGATATATGTAACCGCAGAATATTTATTGGTGCTTACATAACCGCAGACCAGTTATAGATATTTACATACTCGCAGACCAATTATAGGGAATTACTTGTGAAGCCTATTTTCTATTTTTCGACTAATTCTTTGATTTCAAACGCTGCTTAACCGGCATTACTTCCTCGGAGACATGGATCTTTTTTCCACATCTGCCTTTTGTAGCGCAAGAGAAATCTTACTTTAGCTTTCCTTCATGTTTCTCCTGAGAAAGATGTGTGAAACTTTGAGCGTGTCGATTAAGAGTTCCTTTGCCACCTGTAGGCCCAGTCTACCAGTTTGTCCACTGCAGTTTGCATCTGTTGAGGTTTATTTTCTGCGGTAGTTTTAAATCCCATCTTACTATTGTCTGTGAATTTTGATATCTTACAATACAGTTCTTGATTAGTATCATTAATCTATATCAGATAAGAACTAGTCCGAATCCCGATCCCTACGGTACATCTGTTGCGTCTAACCACTCTGAGGCTTGACCATCAATCACTATTCTTTGTTTATGGCCAGTCAACCAACTGTCTAACTACCAAAGTACAACGCCATCAGTATCATCGTATTTCAGATTTCGCTTTTGCTCGTGGTCTTTGATGCAAGACTTTGCCGACTACATCCAAAGATCTACATTATTGACATCAGTTGTGTTATTCCAATCATATTGTAATTGTAACATAAAAGAAATCTAGTAAATTTGTCAGACATGAACGATACCGTGGCAATCCATGCAAGGAATCATTGATCAAATGATGATCCTCCAAAGGATTCGCAAAGGATGGCCTTTCTTTGTCTTCTTAACATCGGTGTTATATTACAAACTTTTAGTCCGGTAGAACTTTCTCAGTCAGTATCAAGTGACATATACAAGAAAGGAAAGGTCGAAGGAGCTTCTTCAGAAATTCTGCCAATTAGTTCGTCGATGCTAGAGCAAAATGAGGAATATTTCTCTTTCAGGAATATTTCCCAAAGTCTGTCTTGATAATCGTGCAGGAAACCTTTTTGGCAGTTGAACCTGGATTTCTTAAAGTCATGATAGTATGTTTAAGTGTAGCCTGATATGTTTGAGAATGACAGCCTACACTCGAGTGATTTTCCTTTTGAGTATGATGCATGCTCCTTACTGAGTTGACTTGTATGATATGGTCAAAAAGAATGAAGAAAAGCCGATGTGGAGGAAGCCCGTTTGACATCTACTTCCCCAACAGTTCTCAATCATATTAGAATCCTGCACGATAATGAGCACATTCTACGAAACAAATTAAGTTAGAAGCGGTTGCATTAGAAGAAAGTTTTTGTATAATTGGGATATATGAGCCTTGGTTTCATATTAGAAAAAAGGATTTCCATGCCGAATTTCCAAGACCAGGGTCCACTGTGATGAACAGTGGCAGTGGAAACAATATATGAGGTGGTGTGGTTCTATTAGTTAAAGTAGACCTTAATCCTGTACTGAAAAATGTAGTGTTTGTTGATAAGTTTGACTCGACTATTGGGGAAAATAAATACAATCTTTGCAGGGGAATAAGAGAAGGATTAATCTACAAGACTCACAAGGGCGCATATGCATATCAAAAATGCTTCTTGTCTTGAAGTAATCCTTAACACAAGTGGATGTTAATGATTTTCCGGTTGACGTTGACGGCCTTAATGATCCTGGCAGGTGATAAGCTTAATCAAACTTTAAGCAAGCACGACTGACGCACACACACCTGTAGTAGACGAAAGACGATGTCCAGCTGGCAGATATTTATGACGCGAGGCCCTAACGTACCAGCATCAGACTGGGAAGACTGCAAGAACAATAAAACTTATGAAGATCTAGTTTTGCTTACTTTTCTTCCGTTTATTCCTGGGACTACATCTTGAACATGAGTGTCAATATGTTGCGATATGTTCGTATCTCTCAGCTATGGGACAGGATCTGAAACGAGTGGTATTGTAAGTAGTAATCATGGATAGGAACAAATTTGCTTTGGCTTGAGTTTGATAAAATCAGGTCATAGTTGTGTATGATTCATCATAAAATGGGTATTGACTTGTTTCAAGCGTAACTGTTACTTTACTTTGGGTTACCTTTGATAATTGTCGTCATTCATACTTTATACTGTCGTTTACTTTGACAAATTAATTTCTTGGTTTTCCCGAGGAAATTTACGTCATTTACTCTAGAATGTTTGATATTTTTTCTGGCTGAGTTTCTTGTGTGTTATGTTCTTGGAAACGATGGGTTGATTTAGTCCACCATTCTGGCTTGGCTCGGGAAGATGACCGTCTACCAGGCAGTGACACTCTGCTACGATGACTACTTTATTGATCTTATTGAACTGTTCCTGATTCTTCTTCTCCACTTAATGATAAAGCAGACTAGAATACGGAAAGGCGTTTCAAAAGTTATGTAATGATTATACTGAAGTGGAAGATAAAGAAGATTTGATAGATAAAGAAAAAGGAATAAATGAACAAGACAGTGGTTGTAAGTGGACCAGAGAAGTTGAAGAGTGACAAAGGATGGAGATGCATTCATGTTCCCCATAGTATCACCTACCACTCCCCTGCTGCACTGTTCTATCCCTCCTGTCCAGCCATCCACCCCTTTCATCCATTCCTCCTGTCCATCCATCCAATCCTTTTAATCATCCCTCCGGACCATCCAACCATTCCATCTACGCTTCCATCCCTCCTGCTCATACATCCCTATTGCCAGTCCATTCATCCCTCTCATCAATCCCTCATTCCCAACCATCCCTCATTCCTATATGTGCTTCCTCACTATCCACCCCTCCTGCACCTTCATCCCTCCTGCTCAAACTTCCGACACATCCATCCATCCACCCATAGCTCTCATCCATCCACCCATAGCTCCCATCCATCCTCCCATAGCTCCCATCCCTCTTCCCGTAGTTCCCATCCATCCTCCCATAGTTCCCATCCATCCTCCCATAGTTCCCATCCATCTTCCCATAGCTCTCATCCATCCTCCCATAGCTCCCATCCCTCTTCCCGTAGTTCCCATCCATCCTCCCATAGTTCCCATCCATCCTCCCATAGTTCCCATCCATCCTCCCATAGCTCCCATCCATCCTCCCATAGCTCCCATCCATCTTCCCATAGCTCCCATCCCTCTTCCCGTAGCTTCCATCCATCCCTCATAGCTCCCGTCCATCCTTCCCATAGCTCTCATCCATCCACCCATAGCTCTCATCCATCCACCCATAGCTCCCATCCATCCTCCCATAGCTCCCATCCCTCTTCCCGTAGCTCCCATCCATCCACCCATAGCTCCCATCCATCCCCCCATAGCTCCCATCCCTCTTTCCGTAGCTCCCATCCATCCCCCATAGCTCCTATCCATCTCCCATAGCTTTCATCCATCCTTCCCATAGCTCCCATCCATCCTCCCCATAGTTCTCATCCATCCACCCATAGCTTTCATCCATCCTCCATATCTTCCATCCATCCCTCATAGCTCCCAGCCATCCTTCCCATAGTTCTCATCCATCCTTCAAATAGCTCCCATCATCCCCCATAGCTCGCATCCATCCTCGATAGTTCCCATCCATTCTCCCCATAGTTCTCATGCATCCCCATAACTTCCATCTATCCCTCATAGCTCCCATCCATCCTTCCCATAGCTCCCATCTATCCTTTCCATAGCTCCAGTCCATCCCCCATAACTCCCATCCATACCCCATAGCTCCCGTCCATCCCCCATAGCTCCTATCCATCTCCCATAGCTCCTATCCATCTCCCATAGCTTTCATCCACCCTTTCCATTGCTCCCATTCATCCTCTCCATAGCTCCCATCCATCCTCCCCATAGTTCTCATCCATCCCCCCATAGCTTTCATCCACCCCCCATAACTTCCATGCATCCCTCACAGCTCCCAGCTATCCTTCCCATAGCTCCCATCCATCCTTCAAATAGCTCCCATCATCCCCCATAGCTCCCATCCATCCACCCATAGCTCTCATCCATCCCCATAGTTCCCATCCATCCCCCATAGCTCCCATCCATCCACCCATAGCTCTCATCCATCCCCATAGTTCCCATCCATCCTCCCCATAGCTCTCATCCATCCCCATAGTTCCCATCCATCCCCCATAGCTCCCATCCATCCTCCCCATAGCTCTCATCCATCCCCATAGTTCCCATCCATCCCCCATAGCTCCCATCCATCCTCCCCATAGCACCCATCTCTCCTCCCGAAAGTTCCACTTCTCTCTCTCTTTACTATATCAATTTCCCATCCAGATGTCTCATTCTCTCCCACTCCTTATCTTAACTTCTCATCCTATTTCTCGTAGCCGTTTATATAATTTCCTCCTCAATCTCCCTCATCACTGGTGTCTGACCCTTGTTTACACGTAAACTTGCTGCTCCCACACCATCTATTAGCTCCTGTTATCCCTTACCTCTCCTCCCACTTTGTCTCCTTCATATCCTCTCCCTCTCCCCCTCCCACATTTTTCCACCCTCCATTTTCACTCTCCTGTCCCTTTTCCCTCCATTTCCTCTCAGCCCTCATGACCCATCCCTATACGTCTCCTCCTTTTCACCTCCTCTACCTCTCACTATCCATCCCAGCCACTTCCCCGGCCTCCCACCGCCCCTCTCACACCAGCCAACATGATGGTCGGCAGGTCTCCAGCTGTGCCTCAGGTCATGACACACGCACACTTAACGACACGGTAACGGCCAGACATGTGGCAAAAGGCATCACCAACAGACACACTGGCCACTAAAATCATCCCTTTAGAGGTCTTACCTAAAAGCAACGGGACTTAAACGCAACAGAAGTTAAGTCAACAGAAGCAGCTAGATTCACCAGGAGCATGAGTTGCATGTAGCAGACTTGCCTCATGGAGGACAAGAATATGAGGAACTCTTCACAGAACCCTGATATCAGAGCACAAGCTGGGGAAAATCAGGACAGGAGAAGCTGGGGAAAATCAGGAAAGGAGAAGCTGGGGTAACATCAAGACAGAAGAAACTAGGGTAACTTCAGGGCAGGAGAAGCTGGGGTAACATCAGGGCAAGGGACGCTGGGGTAACATCAGGGCAGGAGAAGCTGAGGTAACATCAAGGCACGAGAAGCTGAGGTAACTTCAGTGCAGAAGCTGGGGTAACATCAGGACAGAAGCTAGGGTAACTTTAGGGTAGGAGAAACTGGGGTAACATCAGGACAGAAGCTAGGGTAACTTCAGGGCAGGAGAAGCTTGGGTAACATCAGGGCAAGAGATGCTGGGGTAACATCAGAGCTGAAGCTGGGATAATATCAGGGCTGGAAAGGCTTGGCTAACATCAGGGCAGGAGAAGCTGGGGTAACAACAGGACAGGAGAAGCTGGACTACATCAAGGCAGGAGAAGCTGGGGTAACATCAGGGCAGGAGAAACCTGGAGAACATAAGGACAGGAGAACCTGGTATATCATCATGGCAAGCGAAGCCGAGGTAACATCAGACCAGCTGAAATTAGGCTTACATCAGGATAGGAGAAACTGGGGTAACATCATAATAAGTGAAGTTGTGTATTATAAGAGCAGGAAAGGCTGTGGTAACATCAGGATAAGTGAATCTGTGTAACGTAAGAGCAAGAGAAGCTGGGGCGACATCAGGACAGGCGAAGCTGAATGATATGAGAGCAGGTGAAGCTGGGGTGATAGTAGATTAGCAGTGGCTGGGTTACCATTAACGCAGCAAAGGTCTAGGTAACTTCGGTTGAGAAGAAACTGTAGTAATATCAAGTCAGAAGAAACTGGGGTAACATCAGGGTAGAAGAAAACTGAGGAACATCATGTAAGAAGAACTGGGGTAACATCAGGTCAGGAGAAACAGGGTTAAAATCAGGTAAGAAGAAACTGGGGTATCATCAGGCAAGAAGAAACTGGGTTGAAGTCAGATCAGGAAAAACAGGGGTACTATTTGGCCAAAAGAGGCTGTGTTATCATGAGGTTAGAAGAAACTAGAATAGTACCAAGTCAGAAGAAACTGTGATGAGATCATGTCAGGAATCAAACTGAGGTAAAATCAGGTCAAAAGCAAATGGGGTAACATCATTTTAGAAGAAACTGGGGTATCATAAAGTCAGAAGAAACTGGCGTATCATCAGGTCAGAAGAAACTGGGATATCATCATGTCAAAGAAACTGGGGTACCATCAGGTCAGAAAAAACTGGGATATCATCAGGTCATAAGAAACTGGGGTAGCATCAGATCAAAGAAGAAACTTTGGAAACATCAGGTCTGAAGAAATAGGAGTAACAACGGGTAAGAAGAAACTAGGTTGACATCGGGATAGAAAAAAACTGGGTAACATTAGGTCAAAAGAAACTGGGGTTACATTAGGTCAGAAGAAACAGGGTTAACATCGGGCAGAAGAAGTTGGGGTAACATCGGGAAAGAAGAAACTGAGGTAAGATCAGATCAAGAGGAACTGAGATGCTATCAGCTCAGAAAAAACTGGAATAGCATGAGGTTAGAGGAAATTGGGGAAGCACCAAGTCAAAATAAACTTCTGGTAACATCATGTCAGGAGAAACTGGGGTAGCATAAAAAAAAGAAAATGTGGTAGCATCAATTTATAAGGTACTGAGGTAACATCATGTCAGAAGAAACTGAGGTGACATCAGGTCAGAAGAAACTGAGGTAACACCAGGTCAGAAGAAACTGAGGTAACATCAGGTTAGAAGAAACTCGGAAAACATTAAGTCTGAAGAAACTTGGGTATCATCAAGTCAGAAGAAACTGGGATAACGTCACTCTAGAAGAAACTGGGATACCATAAGGTCAGAGAAAACTGGAGTATAGTCAGGTTGGAAGAAACCTGCATAACTTCAGATCATAAGCTGGAGTAACATCAGGTCAGAAGAAACTGGGATTACGTGAAGTCAGAAGAAATTGGAATAACATCATGTTAGAAGAAACTGGGGTACCATAAGGTTAAAGGAAACTGGGGCAACATTAGGTCAGAAGAAACCAGGATAACATCAGCTTAGAAGAAACTGAGATAACATCGTCAGAAGAAATTGCGGTAGCATCAGGGCACAAGAAAGTGGGGCAGCATGAGGTTAGAAGAAACTGGGGTAGCATCAAGTCCGATGAAACTGTGGTAACATCATATCGGGAGAAACTGGAGTAACATCAAATCAGAAGAAACTGGGATATCATCAGGCCAGAAGAAACTGGGATAACATCAAGTCAGGAGAAAGTAGAGTAACAATAGGTTAGAAGAAACTGGGTTAGCATGATGTTAGAAGTAGGGTAGCATCAAGTCCGAAAAAACTGTGGTAAAATCATGTCGGGGGAAACTGGTGTAACATCAGGTCAAAAGAAACTGGGGAAACATCAGGTCAGAAGAAACGGGTATCATTAGATCAGGAGACACTAGGGTATCATCAGGTCAGAAGAAACTTGGGTATCATTAGGACACAAGAAACTGGGACATCATCAGATCAGAGGAAACTGGGGTAACATCAGCTCAGAAGAAACTGGGGTAAAACCAGATCAAGAATAAACTTTGGAAACATCACGTCAGGAGATACTGGAATAGCATAAAGTTTGAAGAAATTGAGATAGGATGAAGTCATCAGAAACTGGTCTACCATCAGGTCAGAAGAAACTGGGATAACATTAGGAAAGAAGAAACTGAGATAAGATCAGATTAAGAGAAACTTGGGTACTATCAGGCCAGATGAAATTGGGATAACTTGAGGTTAGAAGCAACTGGGGAAGCACCAAGTGAAAATAAACTTCTGGTAACTTCATGTCAGGAGAAACTGGGGTAGCATCACATAAAAAGAATGAGGTAGCATCAATTTGGAAGAAACTGGGATAACATCAGGTCAGAAGAAACTCAGGTAACATCAGGTCTTAAGACACTGAGGTAACATCATGTCTTAAGAAACTGAGGCAACATCAGATCTTAAGAAACTGGGGTAGCATCAGGTCAGAAGAAACTTGGGCAATATCATGTCTGAAGAAATTGGGATAACGTCAGTTTAGAAGAAACTGGGTACCATAAGGTCAGAGGTAACTGGAGGAACATCAGGTTAGAAGGAACTTGCATAACATCAGATTATAAGCTGGAGTAACATCAGGTCAGAAACTGGGATTACGTCAAGTTAGAAGAAACTGGGATGACATCAAGTTAGAAGAAACTTGGGTACCATAAGGTTAAAGGAAACTGGGGCAACGTTAGGTCAGAAGAAACTAGGATAACACCATTTCAGAAGGAACTGAGATAACATCAAGTCAATAGAAATTGCGGTAGCATTAGGTCACAAGAAAGTGGGGTAGCATGAGGTTAGAAGAAACTGGGGTAGCATCAAGTCCGAAGAAACTATGGTAACATCATATCAGGAGAAACTTGTGTAACACGAAACTGGGGTATCATAAGGTCAAAGGAAACTATGGTAACACCAGGTTGGAAGAAACTTGGATCTAATCATATCATAAGATAGGGTAAAATCAAAAGAAACTGGGACTACGTAAAGTCAGATGAAATTGGGATAACGTCAAGTTAGAAGTAATTGTGGTACCATAAGGTCAGAGGAAACTAGGGTAACATCAAGATAAAAGTAAGTGAGATAACATCAGGTCAGAAGAAACTGGGATAACATCTGGTCAGCGGAAACTGGAACAACATCAAGTCAGAAGAAAATGTGGTACCACTAGAACAGAAGAAACCGGGGCAGCATGAGGTTAGAAGTAGTGTAGCCTCATGACCGATTAAAAAAAAAAAACTCTGGTAACATCATGTCAGAAGAAACTAGGATATCATCAGGTCGGAAGAAACTTGGATATCATTAGAACAGAAGAAACTTGAATATCATCAGGTCAGACGAAACTGAGGTAAGATCATGTCAAGAGAAACTAGGGTACTATCAGTTCGGAAGAAACTGGATAATATGAGGTAAGAAGAAAATGGAGAAGCACCAAGTCAAAACAAACTTCTGGTAACATCATGTCAGGAGAAACTGGGGTAACATTAGTTCAAAAGAAACTGAGGTAACATCAGGTCAGAAGAAATTTGGGAAACGTCAAGTCTGAAAAAACTGGGGTATCATCAAGTCAGAAGCTGGTGCAACATCAAGTCAAAAGAAACTGGGACAACGTCAATTTAAAAAAAGAACTGTGGTTCCATAGGGTCAGAGGAAACTGGAGTAACATCAGGTCATAAGAAACTGGGATTACGCCAAGTTAGAAGAAACCGAGATAACAGCAAGTTAGAAGAAACTGGGGCACCATAAAGTTAAAGGAAACTGGGGCACCATAAAGTTAAAGGAAACTAGGGCAACATTAGGTTTGAGGAAATTAGGATAACATTAGCTCAGAAGAAACTGAGATAACTTCAAAGAGAAGAATTGCGGTAGCATGAGGTTAGATAAACTGGGATAGCATCAAGTCCAAAAAAACTGTGGTAACATCTTGTCGGGAGAAACTGGGGTAACATCAGGTCAGAAAAGAATTGGAGTAACATCTGGTCAGAGGAAGCGTGTATCATTAGATCAGAAGAAACTAGGGTATCATCAGGTCAGAAGAAACTCGGGTATCATTAGGACAGAAGAAACCTGGACATTATCAGGTCAGAAGAAACTGGGGTAACATCAGCTCAGAAGAAACTGGGTTAAAACCAGATCAAGAGGAAACTCTGGAAACATCACTTCAGAAGAAGCTGGAATAGCATAAAGTTTGAAGAAACTGGGATAGCATGAAGTCATAAGAAACTGGGCTACCATCAGGTCACAAGAAACTGGGATAACATCGGGACAGACTACACTGGACTAATTTCAGGTCACAAGATACTGGTATAGCATTAGATTAGAAGCTGAAGTAGCATCAGATTACAAGATATTGTGGTAGCATCATGTCATAAGAAACTTAGAGGAAACATCAGGTCAGAAGAAACTGGGGTAGCATCAGGACAGATGAAACTGAGGTACATCAAGTCAGAATAAACTGGGTACCTTAAGGCCAGAGGAAACGGGTAAAATCAGGTTAAAAGAAATTGAAATACAACAGGTCAGAAGAAACGCGTAGCATTAGGTCAGAAGAAACTGGAGTAAGATCAGGATAGAAGAAAAACTGGGTAATATTAGGTCAGAAGAAACATTGGTAACATTAGGCCATTAGAAACAGGGTTAACATCAGGTTAGACAAAATAGGAGTAACATCAGGCCAGAAGAAACTGGGGTAAAATCAAATCAGAAGAAACTGGGATAGCATGAGAATAGGAGAAACTTGGGTAGCAACAAGTCAGAAGAAACTGTGGTAACATCATGTCAGGAGAAACAGGGGTAAGATCAAGTTAAATAGAATTTGTGTGAAATCAGGGCAGAAGAAACTGGGGTAACATCAGGTCAGAAAAAATTATTGGGAAACATCAGGTCAAAAGAAACTGGGGTGACATCAAGTCAGATGAAACTTGGAAAACGTCAGGTCAGAAGAAACTGGGGTACCATAAAGTCAGAGGAAATTGGTGTAACATCATGTTAGAAGAAACCGGGATAACATCAGGTCAGAAGAAGCTGAGGTAACATCAGGTCAGAAGGAACTAGGGTAGCATTAGCTCAGAAGAAACTAGGGTAGCATCAAGTTCAAAGAAAATGTGGTAACATCATGACAAGAGAAACTAGGGTAACATCACTTCAGAAGAAACTAGTGTAGCATCAGGTCAGAAGAAACTGGTGTAGCATCAGGTCAGAAGGAAGTGGTGTAGCATCAGGTCAGAAGGAACTCGTGTAGCATCAGGTCAGAAGGAACTGGTGTAGCATCAGGTCAGAAGGAACTCGTGTAGCATCAGGTCAGAAGAAATTGGAGAGACTGATATTCGAACACTTCCACCTCAAGGCAATAGGCACCATGAACTCGTGTTCACTTTACGAGCAGGACGGTACGACCCTGTAGCACGACGGTGCGACGCTTGAGTACGACTCTCTAGCACAAGGAGACGACCCTTGGATGTGATGATGCCACTTCAGACGTCAGGCCATCATTCCCAAAGGTCGCGCCGTCGTTCGTAGTGGTCGTATTGTCGTGCTTAAAGGTCGGACTCTCGTCCTCAAGAATTTAACGACAAGCATCATAGAGTTGTCGGTTATAATACCACTGTTACACCAAGATATGCAGGACTTTGACCTTTGACCTAGTCTCTTCATAGCCTCGTTACCCCTAACTACCCACCTGGGGGGTCAGACAAACACCCTACACTCCCCTTCCTTATGATAGCCTATCAGTCGAACATAGATAACACTGGGAAAAGACAAATACACATAGCTATGCTAACACACACTCATCATTACTGGTAGCGATGATATTAGCAATGTAGCAATTATGATTAATGATACTATCATTATTGATAACGTTCGTAATGAAAAATCTTACCTTCAGGAGTAAGGAAAACAAGAGTATTTCTCTGACGACCCCTGATAACCTTCCCATCTTAGAAAATTGGTTCACAGTTTGGCCGACACACGTCCATACGTGGATGGCTGCATTTAGCAAACAATAGCAACTTACCAGTGTGGCTCACACGCCATGCTCTGCAGCTTAGGCATGGACGGCAGTAATTTCACTAATCATGAAATATAATTAGTGTTAATGATAATGAATATAATTATGAAAATTAAGTTGCTTTTAGTTCATAATTTCCAGTCCATTGATAATACAAAATTCTGTTTAAAGAAACTGCTAACATTACAGATTTCCTCAGCAGTTACATGATTTTGTAACGGTTACCGTTCCTGACCATGACGCATTTACGGGCCGCCTAGGGTCGTGGGCATAGGTTCGAATAGGTTCGAATCCTGGTTGCAGCAGTCGGTCCACAGTCAGCCCAGCTGTTCAACCACCTCTAAGGGTGGTGAAAAAGTGTATACCTAGTTCACGTTAGGGTATATAAGTATATAGCGTTGATGAAATAGCCTCGCTGAGGCACGTCTCAGCTAACAAGAAATATCTGATGATTTGATAAGTTATGTCTAACATACGTTCCCTTTGTTTTTGAATTTAAGAGCAGGGTAATTTGAATATCACTTTCTATAAGTAGACCGTATGTGTCAATACGTGTGTTAACCGACTTCATACAAACTGCTCTGCTGAAAAAAGGAAATCGAAATCCACAGTGGCGAGCGCTGCAGCTGGGAAGAATGTAAATGTTACTCGTTGTGAGGTAATGACGCTGGGGACGGGTCGTCTCTGGTGTTGACAGCTCTTGTGGAGACTTGGTGTGGCTGGTGGAGTCATAGCCAGAGATATACTCTTTGTGGATTTTGAAAAAAATACAGAGAAACGTTGCCACTTTCCTGCCCTGGTGCTGGGAGTATGAGTTGAGCGGTGGACCATTTTTAGTCGTGTGTTGTCGGCAAGAGAGTGAACTGTATCCTGTATCTGACTTCCGGCATGACTGAGGTAGCCACACCACACTAGGAGTAAATGTTATGTTGTAGATCGGATGAATGAGAGTTGTACAGAATAATGTCCCTCCGGACATGGGAGTCATATCCTCCACTCTGCAGATATATAGTGTTCTTTCAGTCAGTCGTAGCTTCATTTTTTAAATGCTGGGAAAAAATATACGGTAGAATCAGAATTTTGAAACTGATAGAAAAGGGATAAATTCTAAGCTACTGGCTGGTAGGGAGAGTGGCGTGAGTCTGTTCTTGTCTTTCAGGAAGTATTTTTTGCGTTATCTTCATGATAGATGTGAAGTTTAGGATATAATCATTTATATATACACTCACATCTGGAATCACATGTAAGATATCGACATGAAGTGTAAGTAGATGTCTGATGACATAGCCCATGGATACTTACGCTTATCTCGTTTGCATATCATTTGAAGTATGATCACTTGATCTACTAGAGTGTCATGAGCTAATAAGACTGTTATAAATTACTTGCAAAATAGATAGATAAACATGCTGGCCACAGCGCTGTATTACTGCTCGTGAACTGATCACCGGGCCAGACTCTGTCAAGGGTCCAGCGATGTCTCGGGGTGTGTGATGATCATCTAGCCCATGTGGGAAACATCGTAAGTGATACATCGGATGCGCCTCTATCGCGTCTGTGTCCAAGTTGTTACCTGTCTTAAAAGAGATTGTCTTTCAAGTTATTCACAAGTCTATCGCATAAGACTTTATTAATCATCTTGCTACTGACTGAGAGAAATAGTGCTCGACTGAAGATCTTTACTGTGTACAACTACAATTACAACTGTCTCTACAACTCGTGCGACCTTTCAGAGTTGTTCCCACTTAACCTGTTCACTAGACGTATGCTTGGAAGAGAGATGCAATGTAACCTTAAAGTTGTAAGCACCTTTGAAACAACTTCAGTTGTTATGTCTCATCGAGAAAGAGTACATGGAAGTACGACAGACAACAGACGATTCGTTGGTCCATGTCTAAGTTATCTATTTTGAACGTAGCTCTACCTGTACCTGTTTCTATTCAAAGTGGATGGGTAAGGATAAGACAGCAAGAAGGTTCTCTCGTTACCCTCCAATTCCTCCGGAAACTGCAGTTAAGAAAAAGAGTGCCATGCCTTTGTTGAGTAAGCCTGCATGGAATTTAACAGGATAGAAAATGGAAAATCCTACAATAAAATCTTGCAGCATTATCCCATCCTCTGCTGCGTTAGCGTATATTCTCAGGATCTGGTATGACAAGAAGGAAGTAATGTATATTTATATTCTATTTCTTTTTATTCATTCAGTGGACACCTGAAATGACGAAAGTATTTGTAGTCTTTGTATTAAAGTTTGACGGAACTCATTCTATTGTCCAAGGCATTAATTTGCAAAGAAACTTCTACCCACGTCAGTTTACGTCTTATATCTTTCAGTTTTATTCCATTTTGATCTTGTAACTGTACTTTTCTTGTATTTTAAAAAGGTCATCGTGATCTACGTCGTCCAATTTATTCAAAATCTTGAAAATTTGTGTCACAGTAAAGTCTACGCTTCTTAAATAAGATCTAATCTTCTTAGCTTCGCTTCATATGTTAGAATCATCGTCCTGGAATTAGTTTAGTTGCAAGTCTTTATACTTCTTTCAGCTTTACCTCATCATTCTTGCACTTGCAGGAAAAGAACTGGTCAACAAATTCAAGGTGTGGTCTTCCTGGAGTATCAAAAGGTCAGAATTGTTTACTAAGTTTTAAAGTCGGTGATGCTGGTATGAAACCTAACCTTCGGCTTCCTTGTTTACGTGTTGCTGGACACTTTACAGTACACTTCAGATTTGTGCTAATAAGAACTCCAAAATTCTTCTCTCCATTAACTTTAGTTCGCGGACATACGAATCTTTAGTATTCTTATTCAATATTTTCATCTCCAGAGTGTATAACTTTATATTTATTTACGTTGAGCTTCATCTGTCATGTGTTGAATTATTTCATAGCCTCACCCGTTTCTACTTTTACCTACTACTATTCTATCATCCGCGGATTTGGAGATCTAATGGACGAGGCCTAAATCTAGATCATTTTAAAATACATCAAGAAAAGAATGGTGTTAAGGACCGACTCTTTTGCACACCACAGGGGTTGGTCCTTGACCCTTGGCACAAAACTTCTGGTGTTGGTTTCTAACAAGAAATCACCAACTAGAATGATACTATCATCCTGTACTTCATCTTCCATTACACCACCAGAATGATACAATGATCATCCTCTAATTCATCTTCCATTACACCACCAGAATGATACTATGATCATCCTGTACTTCATCTTCCAGTACACTATCAGAATGATACTATGATCATCCTCTACTTCATCTTCCACGACACTAATAATACTATGATCATCCTGTACTTCATTTTCCACTACACTACCAGAATGATACTATGATCATCCGGTACTTCATCTTCCAGTACACTACCAGAATGATACTATGATCATCCTGTACATCTTCCTCCAGTACATCACCAGAATGATGCTATGATCATCCTGTACATCTTCCTCCAGTACACCACCAGAATGATGCTATGATCATCCTGTACATCATCCTTCAGTACACTTAACGTATTCTAGGTCAGTACCTTCTGACCTGAACTCCTCATGCAAGCCGACTAGTCTTCATAGTTGAGGGGAAGTTAGTGTCAGCCTCTTAACTTAATTTCCTTAGTCACCATCCTGTCTTCTAAGTTATCTGCCTAAATGTTTTCGTACAATGTCGCTCTACTGCCCTTTTCCAGTTACCACATCATTTTCCCACAGTTTCATCCATGCTCTTTCATGTTTCACTGTTCCTCCTAATTTCTACTTCCAGTTTCTCAAACATGTCACAAAAGAAACATAATATGAATAAATCTTGTTTCCTAAAGAGGAAGTCTCTAGCAAACTACCTCATATAACTTGTACAGCTAAAATGAAGAGCAGACGCCGTTTTGTGTAGCACAAAGGTGATATGGGAGTGTCAAGTGAATATGTCTACTCGCGACAGAGGTTTGACCTCTTCCTAATTCATCTGTTGTGTTGGTGCTGATCGCGAAATTAGATTTTGAGAGCAATGGGAGCACAGATTAAGGAAGGTTCAGCTTAGGATTAGGCATGATACTTGTGGAAATGGCTGGAGAAGCTTGGCTTTGTCTTTGCTGTCGGGTGCGACATAACATCTGGTTGGTAAGACTTCCTCCTAGAATGCTTTTGTATTTATTTATTGCCCACTGTTGGACTTGCTTTATTTACAATAAATATTCATACATTCACTTTTCTGCAAATAACCTTTCAGTCTTTCCCTGCTACAAACCTACGCTGGTTAGAGAATCTTGATTTGTTTTTATGTCCAGTTAAACCGGCGCCCCAGCCTTTATGATATAATGCTGACCGAAGTTTGTGTCATTCAACCTTTGGCCAGAGCCAGGTGCGGTGTTACTGCCTCTCCTGGGTTGTCCCTCTGTCGAATGCAGGCAGTCTGGTGATCCTACGAGCCAGCATAAACAGGGGGATGGCAGCATATAAACCTCTGGGGATATCTGTGATTACTGGGGCAAGTGAGGATCCTGTTAAGTGGATTACAAAATACGCCTGGTAAACTAAGCCAAATATATCTAAGTACAAAGGAATGCAAACAACAACAGACGGTTGGGTCCTTTCGAGGCTCTGTGAGAGTAGAGATCAGAGCAGAGGAGATATAAATGAAAATCTTTTGTGCACGAAGTTGCAGATAAAACGAGTCTTGAAGCTAGATATTTTCAAAACCTTGTATAAACGTATCCTAGGTGTTGACACTAACTGTTTCATATGTTAACAATCCTGCTGATGAAAATGAGATTTTCCCTCATTTGAAGCAAACACTTACCCACTATTTCGTATCCACTACAACGAGTAAAGTCAACATGATAAAACCGTAAGTAGTTGCTGAGATCAAGGTTGCTAATGTCTTTTATCATTTCGAATGCTTGTATCAAGTTACCTCTTATTCTTTTCATTTTTTGAGTAAATTAAACTTGCGTCGAGAAGACGGGTCTCATAGAATTTATAGGAATCGTCGTGGAAGCTCGATGTTGACCAAAACAGAACACAATTTTCAGATTGAATGCACCTGTGAATTGTAAATATGGAAGATAATCTTTCTACACTAGGAATGCCATGCCTATGAAGACTAGCTTTTGTTCGCTTTTTTTCTACTCTTTATTTTTACTAATGCTGCACACTACATACCTGCCTGTAGTTCATCGGAGATTATTGCACCTAAATCTTTTTCTCATTTACATTTTGTCTGTCAGCAGATTTCATACTGCAGGTTTTCTTTTTGTTCCTATTAACATTATGTAACATTTTGTATTTGCGATATTACAGTTCATCTGCCTCCTGTGAGCCCAGTCAGTCACTTTACTTATGCCAGGTTCCAGGTGTAGGCGTTCAGTTTATGCTGTAATTTTATTTCTCAACTTAATGTATTGAGCGAATTTCGATATCAAACAGGATAGCTCAGTATCAGTGTCATTAATCCGAACCAAAAACAGAATTGGTCTGAAGACTGATCCCTGCGGCACACCACTTAATACGGCTGACCATTCGTAGGCTTGTCCAGTAACCATTACCTTTGTTTACCGCGGTCAACCAGTCCTGTTTAGATGTTGAAACTCTTCTTCTGGACAGTTGCTCCGTGTATATAAAGGATTGATTCGCCCTTGTATTTAGTACTGCTCTCTCATTTGGGGTGGATCTAGCTCTATATCCTTACTTTACAGAGTTGAGTCTAAAGCGGTCCTACTTATAAACTGTTCCAACTTGACCCCTTGCCCTACACCGCAAAGTTGGTTCACTTTCCCTATTCTATAGGTATTTCTTTGGTTTTTACTTCCGAGAGCTGGCTACTTGTGTTCCCCCACCAGTAGCTAGACCACGCAATACTTAGCAAACTGCTGCGTCACATGATTATTGTGTGACCATCGGGAACTCAAGGGTGGGTCGTTTTGATATCACCCTTTTTCCCTACACGTCAAAGCTTTTGAACTCTCTGCCTTGACATATCTTACTCAGTAACTATGACCTGGCACATTTCAAAAGACAGGATTTTCACGTCCTCAGAAATTCGTAAATACTTTACCTTGTCTTTTCTTTTCCGTTTCATAATTCCATCTATATTTCAATTAAGGCCTGGCCTTGATGTGGACTTATGCCCATGAGTGGAGCCTTCAGCATAAAGAAAATACAGTCTATAACATATGACAATTTCTGCCTGTCATCTATGATGAGGGATTTTATGGAGTGTTTTCGTTAAAAGAAATTCAAGTAGACTTGTCAGGCTATTACGATTTCACGGAAAACCTTTCTGTAAATCATTCTAGATTATAGTCTTGCCTCGTAGGACGGTCTCCGTAAGTTTAGCAACAATAGACATCAAACTATTTGGACCATAATTGCCGGCCATAAAACTAATTACTTTCTTTAGGTCGATGTTACATTGGCAGACTTCCTGTCTTATGGGATTTCCCATAGATAGTGATGTATTGAAAAAGGTAATTAAAGACTAAACTGTCTCATTTTTTTACCTCACATAAACTTAATAGGACCAGACGTTTTCTTTGTCTTTATCATATCTAATGGTGACATTATATCATGATAAAGTAACTTATCGCTGTGCAATAGGTTCTCCTGAGTAGTTATCAGAACATGATCTGCGTCACGAAATGTCATCATTTTCACACATGGTTTTCTTGACACAAGTTGCCGTCTTTTGAGAATAATGAGACATTTTACTGGGTAATACCTCTCGCTTTGTACTTAACTAGAAGAATTTCCAAGGTTTGTTTTGCTGTATACAATGCCAAATAACGTTATTCACTCTATCATGTGGGCTATTTCTTTTCTTGATCTTCATATGTATCATTTTGTTGCACAAAAGACAGGTTATCTTATTTCATTGTTCCGTCATTTTGGTTTAGTTTGAAAATGTCCGTTAGCTACGAAATGGCACAACTCTCTCTGCTAATCTGAAAGTTTTACTGGAGGTTTTCCGAACAACGTCCATATCGTTTGCAGCCAAGATCACCCTGTCAAGACCAGTGCAAAGATTACTCAAATTTGCAAGTCTAAAAGGCCAATGGCGATGATAGCTGGCAGAGAAAGGGATGGAACTCTTAGCTATGGTCCAAAGTCTAAAGAAAATTATTCATGACTAACACAAAATATCAGCTTCCAGAGGCTTCCAGAGGCGGAAACAGACTTTATTAGATTAACATATTTTTGAGAATTGTTTTATGTTGTAATCTGGCAGCATTAACTGTCATGATATACAGTACTTATATGTAACGATTCAGCATTCGTGCGTGATGTCCATACGTTTGCCTAGATGATAATGAAGGACTCTCCAATTTTCATTGTCTCGCATGAGGATAGTAAGGATTGTATGAGGCTATTGATGACTGCATAAGGTTACTGAGGATTGTACGAAGGTATCGTGGGTATTGATGATTGTGTAAGGCTGCTCAGTAGTGACTAAGGACACTGAAATTTGAATAAAGCTAATTAGGATTGAGTGAGGCTGCTAAGTATTGTATCAGGCCATTAAGAATCATATGGAGGTATTAGAGACTGGATGAGGTTACTGAAAATTTTTTACTGGAATTGAAGATTGTTTGTGGCTACTGAGTATTGCGCAATGTTCCTGGAAATTGTATGAGGTTTTGAGTACTATATGAGGTTACTGAAGATTATGTTACGTAACTTAGAATTATATGAGGTTATTGAGAATTTGTTGAGGGAGTTAATGATTGTAGTAGGGAATGACGAATATATGAGAGTACTGAGGATTGTATTAGGGAACTACTGATTGTATAAGGGAACTGATAATTCTATGACGAAACTAAAGATTGTATGAGGGATCTGGGGCTTATCTGAGAGTACGAATGATTGTATTAGGGAACTGATGACTGGGTAAGGGAAGTGAGGATTGTATGAGGGACCTGAGAACTCAGACTAGAGACAAAAGTCACCAAGCAATAGTCCAGGAGCTACATGAGTTTACTTGAAATCATAGCTAGAAATTGTATCCTTGCACTGTGGTATTCCTAGTTCATGTGTGGCATGTCTGCTTTAGGTGTCAAAACGTAAAAAGCACTTTGATGTGCTTCCTCATCGGACCCAAAGCTGTGGGAAAAGCCTTACTTGCAACTCGTTCCTGTTCTAGTAACAGCTTCGTGCAGCCTGACTCAGCAGGTGATAAACAGCAGCTTTGGTCTGAGATTGTGTGTGACGCTTGTCCTCGCCATGAACCCCCTGTCAGTCGCCACACGGCAAAGTCTGATAAGCAGCTCTGTTGAGAAAACTTTCGTCGGAGTTTGCTTGTTATTCCTTCGCAAATTTCTGCCGGGTGCAAATTGGAACTCTAGTGGGTTAGCTTGTGCAAGGAAAGTAATTTTCTAAATTATGTTAGTTTCTTGTGCTATGTCGCCTCGTTTATAGTTGGGGAAGATTTTGTTTGTGAGACGCCTTGTAGAGACGTCGTTCGCGTGGAGACGGCCGTTACCAGACAACATACTTTTTCAAGTTTATGAGGCTTACACGAGGTCCGCAGGTCTTGGTGTCTGTTACCAGTTGTGAATCCTCGTCTTCGTCATCAGGTGCAATTTAGCACCTTTCCCAGGGAAGGTCAGTAAGGAAGCCGCACAGGGATGACCTCTGAATTTCCCCTTGTGCCATCGTTGGTGTGTCGAGAGCGGGGGGAGCAGAGGATGTCCAGTTACTAGTGTTGGCATAAGATTGTAGTTCATGACCTAAGGGGCAAGAATAGTGTATGAATAGGGGTTGGGAAAGGGCATCAGATGTACATAAGAAAAAAAGAGGAGTCATGAGGGTCGGGAGCCCTCGTTGGGTGTTTTATTATCTGTTCCATATCTTTAGGGAGGAAAAAAAAGGGGGCGTCGGCTTCGCCCGGATAGTCCAAGGTAGATCGTAATCGATCTTGTGACATACATGGCAATTCCCTACATAGAGGATTTCAGTGCGTCGATGTGAAGAGAGCAATGCATCGTTTCAGGAAGGCAAATACTCGAAAAGTTTTACATAGTTGAGGAACTGGGGTGGCGCGGCGGATAAACGAAACATAAAATCAAAGTTATAGAGGACAGAGAAGTTCTGAGCCAAATGGCATGAAAGTTAGGAGCCTTGAGACCCAAGAGATGAGCAATAGGAGTTTTTGTATCACAGTCGGCACAAACACCACGCTTATAGTGGACACCAACCTTGTAGTGGACACCTCACTAGCAGTGGGCAACACACGTGTTGCGGACACCACCCTTGTAGTGGACATCATTCTTCTAGTAGAAACCACATTTGGAGTAGCACTGCGCTAAAAGTGGACACCATCCTTGTATTGGACACCTCCCTAGTAGTGGACAATCCGCTTGTAGTGGACACAACTCTTGTCGCGGACGCTACCCTTGTAGTGGACACCACCCATGAAGTGGACACCACCCCTATAGTGGACACCACGCTTGTAGTGAATACAACGCTCGTAGTAGACATTACACTTGTAGTGGACACAACCATTGTAGTAGACACCTCGCTTGCATTGGACACCAAGCTTATAGTGGACGCCACCCTTGCAGTGGGTACCAATCTTTTAGCGGACACCTCCTAGTAGTGGACAACACGCTTGTAGTGGACACAACGCTTGTACTGGACGCCATCCTTGTAGTGGACACAACCCTTGTAGTGGATACCATCCCTGTAGTGAACGCCACGCTTGTACTGAACACAACGTTCGTAGTAAACACTACGGTTGTAGTGTATACCACCCTTGTAGTGGACACCACGCTTTTAGTGGACACCTCCCTTTTAGTAGACGCCACCCTTGTAGTGGACGCACCCATGTAGTGGAAACCACCCTAATAGTGAGCACCACCCTTACAGTGGACACAACCCTTGTAATGGAAACTATGTTTGAAGTGGACACAACGCTCGTAGGAGACACCACGCTTGTAGTGAACACCGCGCTAATTGTGGACACCACCCTTGTAGTGGACACCTCCCTAGTATTGGACAACACGCTTGTAGTGGACACAACGCTTGTCGTGGACGCCGCCCTTGAAGTGGACACCACCTATGAAGTGGACACCGCCCCTATAGTGGACACCGCCCCTATAGTGGACACCACGCTTGTAGTGAACACAACGCTCGTAGCAGACACCACACTTGCAGTGGACACCAAGCTTATAGTGGAAGGCGCCCTTGCAGTGGACACCAATCTTGTAGTGGTCTCTTCCCTAGTAGAGGACAACACGCTTATATTGACACAACGCTTGTAGTGGACACCACCCATGAAGTGGACACCACCAATGAAGTGTACACCACCCGTGAGTGGACACGACGCTTGTAGTGAACAAACCGCTCATAGTAGACACCGCGCTTGTATTGAATGCCACTCTTGTAGTGGACACCACTCTTTTAGTAGACACCTCTCTTTTAGTGGACACCTCCTTATAGTGGACGCCACCCATGTAGTGGTAACTACCCTGTAGTGAACACCACCCTTGCAGTGGACACAGCCCTTTTAGTGGACACTACACTTGTAGTGGTCACAACGCTCATAGTAAATACGCTTGTAGTGGACACCACGCTAATAGTGGACACCTCCCTTTTAATGGACGTCATCCTTGTAGTAGACGCCACCCGTGTAGTGAAAACCATCCTTGTAGTGAACACCACCCTTGTAGTGGATACCACCCTTACAATGAACTGCATTGTAGTGGACACAACCCATGTAGTGGACACCACACTTGCAATGGTCACCACTCTTTCGATGGACACTGTCCTTGAAGTGAACAGCAACCTAGAAGTGGACACCAAACTTTTAGTAGACACCATTCTTTTAGTGGACACCACCCTTCAGTGGACACCACACTTGCAGTGGACATTACCCTTGTAGGTGTCACCACCCTTGTAGTGGACATCACCCTTGTCGTGGATACCTTATTTAGTGACACCAACCTTGAGGTGACACCACCCTTGAAATGGACACCACCATTTTTGGGGAAACCACCTTTTTAGTGGACATCACCCTTGTAGTGGACTCCACCATTGCAGTAGATACTATCCTTGACGGGAAAACCACCTTTGTAGTGAACGTCCCTCTGTAGTGGACACCACTCTTGTAGCGGTCACTACCCTTGAAGTGGTCACCACCCTTGTAGTGGGCACCAATGTTTTAGTGGACATCACACTTGTAGCAGACACCACCCTTGAAGTGAACATCATCCTTGTAGTAGATATCACCCTTGCAGTGGAAAACACATTTTAAAGGAACACCACCCTTGTAGTGGACACCACACTTTTAGTGACACCAACCTTGTGGTGGACACCACCCGTTTAGTAGAAACCACCCTTGTAGCGGACCAAAGTCCTTAGAATGGACACCAACCTAGTAGTGGACACCACCCTCTTAGTGGACACCAATTTTGGATTGGACACCAACCTTGGAGATGACATCACCCTTGTGGAGGACACCACCCATGTAGTGAACACCACGCTTCTAGTGGACGCCAACTTTTGAGTGGACACCAACCTTACAGTGGACATCACCCGTAGTGTGGAGATCACACTTGAAGAGGATTGTAACCTTTCAGCAGACACCAACCTTTTAGCAGACACCACCTTTGCAGTGAACACCACCCTTGCAGTGAAAACCAACCTTGCAGTGGATACCACATTTGAAGAAGAAAGTAGCCTTGGAGTAGATGCCAAACTTAATGAACACCACCTTTGTAGTGGACACCACTCTTGCAGTTGTCAACACCCTTGTAGTGGGCGTCATCCTTGCAGTGGACATCAGCCTTGGAGTGGACACTACACTAGAATAGGAGAGTAAACTTGGAGTAGACACCAACCTTTTAGTAGATACCATACTTGCAGTGGACACCACTCTTGAAGAGGAGAGTAACCTTGGAGTAGACGCCAACCTCAGTGGGCACCACCTTTGTAGTGGACACCACCTTTGCAGCTGTCAATGCCCTTGTAGTGGACACCACCCTTGCAGTGGACATCAGCCTTGGAGTGGACACTACACTTGAAGAGGAAAGTAAACTTGGAGTAGACACCATCCTTTTGATAGACACCATCCTTGTAGTGGACACCACCATTGCAGTAGACACAATCTTTGAAGTGGACAGCAACCTAGGTGTGGACACTAACCTTGTAGTGAACATCATCACTGTAGTGGACGCCACTCGTTTAGTGGACACAAAGCTTGTAGTAGACCTCACACTTGTATATGACAAAACCCTTGTAGTGAACACCATTCTTGAAGTGGAGAGCTTCCTTCGAGTAGACACCAACCTTTTAGCGGACACCACCTCTATCGTGAACATACTTCTTGATGTGGACACCAATCTTGAAGTATACTGCGATCTATGGGTCGACAAAATCCTTGCAATGGACACCACCCTTGCAGTGGACACCAGCCTTGTAGCGGACACCATCCTTGAAGCGAACAGCAGCCTTGGATTGTACACCACCCTTGCAGAGGACTAAATTTATCGTGAACACCACTCTTGCAGTAGACACAATAAATGTAGCGGTCACCAGCCTTGTAGTTGGTTGTCAACATACTTTTAGTGGACACCACCCTTGTAGTAGACACTAACCTTGCAATGGATACTAACCTTGTAGTGGACACCACGTTTGTAGTGGAGACCACCTTTGTACTGAACACCAACCTTTTACAGGACACAACCCTTGTAGTGGCCACCACCCCACCACCCTTGCAGTGGACACCAACCTTGTAGTGGACACCAGCCTTGTAATGGATAACGCTCTTAGAGTAAAGCCCTCCCTTCTAGTAGACACCACCCTTGCAGTGAAGACCATCCTTGTAGAGGACACCATTCTTGGAGTGGATACCACCCTGGTAGTGGACACCACACTAGTAGTGGACACTACTCTTTCAGTGGACACCACCCTTGAGGTAAACGGCAACCTTGGAGTTGACACCAACGTTTTAGTAGACACCACACTTGTTGTGGACACCACCCTTGTAGTGGACACCACACTTGTAGTGAACACCATCCTTGAAGCAGTCACCACCCTTGCACTGGACATCACCCTTCAAGTGGACACCACTTTGATTGACACAAACCTTGTAGTTGACACCTCCTTGAAGTGGACACCACCCTTGGAGTGAACACTACCTTTGTTGGGAAAACCACCCTTTTAGTGGACACCACGCTTGTAGTAGAAATCACCCATGCAGGGGACACCACCCATGTTGGGAAAACCACCCTCGTATTGAACACCCCCTGTAGTGGACACCACCCTTATAGCGGTTACCACCCTTGAAGTATTACCACCCTTTTAGTGGACAGCAACCTTGTAGTGGATATCATTCTTGTAGTGGACACCGCCAACCTTTTAGAGGACACCTCCCTTGTAGTGGACACCGCACTTATAGTGGACACCACCCTTGTCATGAACTTCAATCATTTAATGGACATCCCCCTTGCAGTGAACATCATCCTTGCAGTGGACATCGAACTTGTAATGGAAACCACCCTTGTAGTGGACACCACCCTTGTAGTGGAAAAGACCTTGGGATGGACACCGCCTTTGGAGTGGACACCACCCTTGTAGTGGAAAAGACCTTGGAATGGACACCACCTTTGGAGTGGACACCAACCTTATAGTGGACACCACCTTCTTAGTGGACACCAATCTTGGAGTAGACACCAACCTTGTAGCTGACATCACCCTTGTGGAGGACACCACTCTTTTAGTGGACACCACACTTATAGAGGACACCTCCCTTGAAGTGGACAGCAAGCTTGGAGTGGACAACACCCTTTTAGTGAACAGCACCCTTGGAGATAACGCTACCCTTGTTATGAACACTACACTTGTACTGAATATCAACCTTGGAATGGACACCACCTTTGGAGTGGACACCAACCTTATAGTGGACACCACCCTCTTAGTGGACACCAATCTTGGAGTAGACACCAACCTTGTAGTTGACATCACCCTTGTGGAGGACACCACTCTTTTAGTGGATACCACGCTCGTAGTTAACACATCCCTTGAAGTGGACAACAACCTTGAAGTGACCACTACTCCTGTAGAGGACACAACTCCTTTACTAGACGTTACGCTTTTAGTGAACACCGCGCTTTTAGTGGACACCACGCTTTTAGTGGACACCACCCTTGAAGTGGACACAAAAATGGAGTGGACACCACGCTTCTAGTGGACAACACCCCTGGAATGGACACCACCCTTGCAGTGGACACCACCTGTGTAGTGGACACCATCCTGGTAGTGGACACCATCCTTAGAGAGGAGAGTAACCTTGGATCAGACAACAATCTTTTAGCGGACACCACCCTTGTAATGGACACCACCCTTGTAATGGACACCACCCTTGTAATGGACACCACCCTTGTAGTGAACACCACCCTTGTAGTGAACACCACCCTTGGAGTGAACATCACCTTGAAGAGGATAGTAACCTTAGACACCAACCTTTTAATAGGCACCACCCTTGTAGCGGACATAAACTTGCAGTGGACACCACACTTATAGTGGACACCACCTTTGTAATTGTCACTACCCTTGCAGTGGACACCACCCTTGGGGTGGACACCACAATTGCAGAGGAGAGTAACCTTGAAGTAAACACCACGAAGAGAACACCCTTGTAGTGGAAATCGCCTTTGAAGTGGACACCAACCTTGGAGTGGACACAACACTTGAAGAGAAGAGTAACCTTGGAGCAGATACCAACCTTTTAGTGGACACCCCCATTTTCAATGGAAAAAATTGCAGTGGACACCAACCTTGGAGTGGACACCATCCTCTTATTGAACACTAATCGTGGAGTGGAGGACAATCTTTGAGTTGATATCACCCTTTTGGAGGACACCACTCTTTTAGTGGACACCACACTTATAGAGGACACCTCCCTTGAAGTGGACAGCAAGCTTGGAGTGGACAACACCCATTTAGTGAACAGCACCCTTGGAGATAACGCTACCCTTGTTATGAACACTACACTTGTACTGAATATCAACCTTGGAATGGACACCACCTTTGGAGTGGACACCAACCTTATAGTGGACACCACCCTCTTAGTGGACACCAATCTTGGAGTAGACACCAACCTTGTAGTTGACATCACCCTTGTGGAGGACACCACTCTTTTAGTGGATACCACGCTCGTAGTTAACACATCCCTTGAAGTGGACAACAACCTTGAAGTGACCACTACTCCTGTAGAGGACACAACTCCTTTACTAGACGTTACGCTTTTAGTGAACACCGCGCTTTTAGTGGACACCACGCTTTTAGTGGACACCACCCTTGAAGTGGACACAAAAATGGAGTGGACACCACGCTTCTAGTGGACAACACCCCTGGAATGGACACCAGCCTTGCAGTGGACACCACCTGTGTAGTGGACACCATCCTGGTAGTGGACACCATCCTTAGAGAGGAGAGTAACCTTGGATCAGACAACAATCTTTTAGCGGACACCACCCTTGTAATGGACACCACCCTTGTAATGGACACCACCCTTGTAATGGACACCACCCTTGTAGTGAACACCACCCTTGTAGTGAACACCACCCTTGGAGTGAACATCACCTTGAAGAGGATAGTAACCTTAGACACCAACCTTTTAATAGGCACCACCCTTGTAGCGGACATAAACTTGCAGTGGACACCACACTTATAGTGGACACCACCTTTGTAATTGTCACTACCCTTGCAGTGGACACCACCCTTGGGGTGGACACCACAATTGCAGAGGAGAGTAACCTTGAAGTAAACACCACGAAGAGAACACCCTTGTAGTGGAAATCGCCTTTGAAGTGGACACCAACCTTGGAGTGGACACAACACTTGAAGAGAAGAGTAACCTTGGAGCAGATACCAACCTTTTAGTGGACACCCCCATTTTCAATGGAAAAAATTGCAGTGGACACCAACCTTGGAGTGGACACCATCCTCTTATTGAACACTAATCGTGGAGTGGAGGACAATCTTTGAGTTGATATCACCCTTTTGGAGGACACCACTCTTTTAGTGGACACCACACTTATAGAGGACACCTCCCTTGAAGTGGACAGCAAGCTTGGAGTGGACAACACCCATTTAGTGAACAGCACCCTTGGAGATAACGCTACCCTTGTTATGAACACTACACTTGTACTGAATATCAACCTTGGAATGGACACCACCTTTGGAGTGGACACCAACCTTATAGTGGACACCACCCTCTTAGTGGACACCAATCTTGGAGTAGACACCAACCTTGTAGTTGACATCACCCTTGTGGAGGACACCACTCTTTTAGTGGATACCACGCTCGTAGTTAACACATCCCTTGAAGTGGACAACAACCTTGAAGTGACCACTACTCCTGTAGAGGACACAACTCCTTTACTAGACGTTACGCTTTTAGTGAACACCGCGCTTTTAGTGGACACCACGCTTTTAGTGGACACCACCCTTGAAGTGGACACAAAAATGGAGTGGACACCACGCTTCTAGTGGACAACACCCCTGGAATGGACACCACCCTTGCAGTGGACACCACCTGTGTAGTGGACACCATCCTGGTAGTGGACACCATCCTTAGAGAGGAGAGTAACCTTGGATCAGACAACAATCTTTTAGCGGACACCACCCTTGTAATGGACACCACCCTTGTAATGGACACCACCCTTGTAATGGACACCACCCTTGTAGTGAACACCACCCTTGTAGTGAACACCACCCTTGGAGTGAACATCACCTTGAAGAGGATAGTAACCTTAGACACCAACCTTTTAATAGGCACCACCCTTGTAGCGGACATAAACTTGCAGTGGACACCACACTTATAGTGGACACCACCCTTGTAATTGTCACTACCCTTGCAGTGGACACCACCCTTGGGGTGGACACCACAATTGCAGAGGAGAGTAACCTTGAAGTAAACACCACGAAGAGAACACCCTTGTAGTGGAAATCGCCTTTGAAGTGGACACCAACCTTGGAGTGAACACAACACTTGAAGAGAAGAGTAACCTTGGAGCAGATACCAACCTTTTAGTGGACACCCCCATTTTCAATGGAAAAAATTGCAGTGGACACCAACCTTGGAGTGGACACCATCCTCTTATTGAACACTAATCGTGGAGTGGAGGACAATCTTTGAGTTGATATCACCCTTTTGGAGGACACCACTCTTTTAGTGGACACCACACTTATAGAGGACACCTCCCTTGAAGTGGACAGCAAGCTTGGAGTGGACAACACCCATTTAGTGAACAGCACCCTTGGAGATAACGCTACCCTTGTTATGAACACTACACTTGTACTGAATATCAACCTTGGAATGGACACCACCTTTGGAGTGGACACCAACCTTATAGTGGACACCACCCTCTTAGTGGACACCAATCTTGGAGTAGACACCAACCTTGTAGTTGACATCACCCTTGTGGAGGACACCACTCTTTTAGTGGATACCACGCTCGTAGTTAACACATCCCTTGAAGTGGACAACAACCTTGAAGTGACCACTACTCCTGTAGAGGACACAACTCCTTTACTAGACGTTACGCTTTTAGTGAACACCGCGCTTTTAGTGGACACCACGCTTTTAGTGGACACCACCCTTGAAGTGGACACAAAAATGGAGTGGACACCACGCTTCTAGTGGACAACACCCCTGGAATGGACACCACCCTTGCAGTGGACACCACCTGTGTAGTGGACACCATCCTGGTAGTGGACACCATCCTTAGAGAGGAGAGTAACCTTGGATCAGACAACAATCTTTTAGCGGACACCACCCTTGTAATGGACACCACCCTTGTAATGGACACCACCCTTGTAATGGACACCACCCTTGTAGTGAACACCACCCTTGTAGTGAACACCACCCTTGGAGTGAACATCACCTTGAAGAGGATAGTAACCTTAGACACCAACCTTTTAATAGGCACCACCCTTGTAGCGGACATAAACTTGCAGTGGACACCACACTTATAGTGGACACCACCTTTGTAATTGTCACTACCCTTGCAGTGGACACCACCCTTGGGGTGGACACCACAATTGCAGAGGAGAGTAACCTTGAAGTAAACACCACGAAGAGAACACCCTTGTAGTGGAAATCGCCTTTGAAGTGGACACCAACCTTGGAGTGGACACAACACTTGAAGAGAAGAGTAACCTTGGAGCAGATACCAACCTTTTAGTGGACACCCCCATTTTCAATGGAAAAAATTGCAGTGGACACCAACCTTGGAGTGGACACCATCCTCTTATTGAACACTAATCGTGGAGTGGAGGACAATCTTTGAGTTGATATCACCCTTTTGGAGGACACCACTCTTTTAGTGGACACCACACTTATAGAGGACACCTCCCTTGAAGTGGACAGCAAGCTTGGAGTGGACAACACCCATTTAGTGAACAGCACCCTTGGAGATAACGCTACCCTTGTTATGAACACTACACTTGTACTGAATATCAACCTTGGAATGGACACCACCTTTGGAGTGGACACCAACCTTATAGTGGACACCACCCTCTTAGTGGACACCAATCTTGGAGTAGACACCAACCTTGTAGTTGACATCACCCTTGTGGAGGACACCACTCTTTTAGTGGATACCACGCTCGTAGTTAACACATCCCTTGAAGTGGACAACAACCTTGAAGTGACCACTACTCCTGTAGAGGACACAACTCCTTTACTAGACGTTACGCTTTTAGTGAACACCGCGCTTTTAGTGGACACCACGCTTTTAGTGGACACCACCCTTGAAGTGGACACAAAAATGGAGTGGACACCACGCTTCTAGTGGACAACACCCCTGGAATGGACACCACCCTTGCAGTGGACACCACCTGTGTAGTGGACACCATCCTGGTAGTGGACACCATCCTTAGAGAGGAGAGTAACCTTGGATCAGACAACAATCTTTTAGCGGACACCACCCTTGTAATGGACACCACCCTTGTAATGGACACCACCCTTGTAATGGACACCACCCTTGTAGTGAACACCACCCTTGTAGTGAACACCACCCTTGGAGTGAACATCACCTTGAAGAGGATAGTAACCTTAGACACCAACCTTTTAATAGGCACCACCCTTGTAGCGGACATAAACTTGCAGTGGACACCACACTTATAGTGGACACCACCTTTGTAATTGTCACTACCCTTGCAGTGGACACCACCCTTGGGGTGGACACCACAATTGCAGAGGAGAGTAACCTTGAAGTAAACACCACGAAGAGAACACCCTTGTAGTGGAAATCGCCTTTGAAGTGGACACCAACCTTGGAGTGGACACAACACTTGAAGAGAAGAGTAACCTTGGAGCAGATACCAACCTTTTAGTGGACACCCCCATTTTCAATGGAAAAAATTGCAGTGGACACCAACCTTGGAGTGGACACCATCCTCTTATTGAACACTAATCGTGGAGTGGAGGACAATCTTTGAGTTGATATCACCCTTTTGGAGGACACCACTCTTTTAGTGGACACCACACTTATAGAGGACACCTCCCTTGAAGTGGACAGCAAGCTTGGAGTGGACAACACCCATTTAGTGAACAGCACCCTTGGAGATAACGCTACCCTTGTTATGAACACTACACTTGTACTGAATATCAACCTTGGAATGGACACCACCTTTGGAGTGGACACCAACCTTATAGTGGACACCACCCTCTTAGTGGACACCAATCTTGGAGTAGACACCAACCTTGTAGTTGACATCACCCTTGTGGAGGACACCACTCTTTTAGTGGATACCACGCTCGTAGTTAACACATCCCTTGAAGTGGACAACAACCTTGAAGTGACCACTACTCCTGTAGAGGACACAACTCCTTTACTAGACGTTACGCTTTTAGTGAACACCGCGCTTTTAGTGGACACCACGCTTTTAGTGGACACCACCCTTGAAGTGGACACAAAAATGGAGTGGACACCACGCTTCTAGTGGACAACACCCCTGGAATGGACACCACCCTTGCAGTGGACACCACCTGTGTAGTGGACACCATCCTGGTAGTGGACACCATCCTTAGAGAGGAGAGTAACCTTGGATCAGACACCAATCTTTTAGCGGACACCACCCTTGTAATGGACACCACCCTTGTAATGGACACCACCCTTGTAATGGACACCACCTTTGTAGTGAACACCACCCTTGTAGTGAACACCACCCTTGGAGTGAACATCACCTTGAAGAGGATAGTAACCTTAGACACCAACCTTTTAATAGGCACCACCCTTGTAGCGGACATAAACTTACAGTGGACACCACACTTATAGTGAACACAACCCTTGTAGTTGTCACTACCCTTGCAGTGGACACCACCCTTGGGGTGGACACCACAATTGCAGAGGAGAGTAACCTTGAAGTAAACACCACGAAGAGAACACCCTTGTAGTGAACATCGCCTTTGAAGTGGACACCAACCTTGGAGTGGACACAACACTTGAAGAGAAGAGTAACCTTGGAGCAGACACCAACCTTTGAGTGGACACCCCCTTTTCAGTGGAAAAAAATTGCAGTGGACACCAACCTTGGAGTGGACACCATCCTCTTATTGAACACCAATCGTGGAGTGGAGACCAATCTTTGAGTTGACATTACCCTTTTGGAGGACACCACTCTTTTAGTGGACACCACACTTATAGAAGACACCTCCCTAGAAGTGGACAACAAGCTTGGAGTGGACAACACCCTTTTAGTGAACTGCACCCTTGGAGATAACGCTACCCTTGTTGTGAACACTAGACTTGTACTGGATATCAACCTTGGAATGGGCACCGCGCTGGTATGGGACATCATCCATTCTGTGGAAACCACGTTTGTAGTGGACACCACGATTGAAGTGGACACCACCCTTGGAGTGGACACAAAAAATTGGAGTGAACACCGCCCATGTAGTGGACACCACGCTTCAAGGGGACACCACCCTTGCAGTAAACACCGCCCTTGCAGTGAACACCACCCTTGTAATAGACACCAACCGTGCAGCGGACACCTCCCATGAAGAAAAGAGTAACCTTGGAGTAGACACCAACCTTCTAATAGACACCACCCTTGTATTGGACACCACCCTCTCAGTGGACACCACAGTATTTGTGGCCACCATTATAATTGTTACCACGCTTATAGTGGACATCACCCCTGCTGTGGACACCATCTTTGGGGTAGACACCACATTTGTAGAGGAGAGTAAACTTGGAGTAGACATGACCCTTTCAGTAGACACCACCATTGTAGTGGACACCACCCTTCCAATGGATGTCTCCCTTGGAGTGGACACCACACTTGAACAGGAGGGTAACCTTGGGGTAGACACAAACCTTTTAGTGGACACCACCTTTGTAGTAGACGCCATCCTTGCAGTGGACACCACCTTAAAGTGGAAAAGAAACTTGGTGTTTATACTACCCATGTAGTGAATCACCTGTAGTGGTCACTATCCTACAGTGGACACCACTCTTAAAGTGGACAGCTTTCTTGGAGTGGACACCACCCTTTTAGTGGACAACACCCTTGACGTGGACACCAATCTTGAAGTATACAGCAATCTATGAGTGGACATAACCCTTACAGTGAACACCAACCTTGCATTGGACACCACCCTTGCAGTGGACACCAGCCTTGTAGTGGACACCAGCCTTGTAGTGGACACCACATTTGGAGCGGACACCACCCTTGAAGTGGACACCACTCTTGGATTTGACACAATCCTTGCAGTGGACACCGCCTTTGTAGTGGACGCAACCTATGCAGTGGACACCACCCTCGTAGTGGACACCACCCATGCAGTGGACATCACCCTTGAAGTGGACACCACTCATGCAGTGGACACCGCCTTTGTAGTAGACGCCACTTATGCAGAGGACACCACCCTTGTAGTGGACACCACCTTTGGAGTGGATAGCACCCTTGAAGTGGACAGCAACCTTGGATTTCACACCACCCTTGCAGTGGACACCACCTTTGTAGTGGACGCCAACCATGCTGTGGACACCATCCTTGTAGTGGATACCACCCATGCAGTGGACATCACCCTTGAAGTGGACACCACCCTTGAAGTAATCACTACCCATTAAGTGAAAACCACCATGTAGTGGACACCACCCTTGCAGTGGACACCACCTTTGTAGAGGACACAACCAATGGAGCGATCACCAGCCTTGTAGTTGTCACCATACTTTTAGAGGACACCAAACTTGTAGTTGACACCAACCTTGCAGTGGACACAACCTTGTAGTTGACACCACCCTTGCAGTGGACACAACCTTGTAGTTGACATCACCCTTGCAGTGGACACAACCTTGTAGTGGACACCACATTTATAATGGACACCGCGTTTGTAACTTATACCACCCTTGCAGTGAACACCAACCTTATAGTGGAAACCACCCTTGCAGTGGACAACACTTTTGGAGTGGAGACCACCCTTGAAGAGGACACCACTCTTGAAGTGAACGCCAGTATTGTAGTGGACGCCACTCTTGGACTGGAAACCACCCTCCTAGTGGACACACCCATGTAGTGCACACCACACTTGCAGTGGACACCACCCTTTTAGTGGACACCACACTTGTAATGGACATCACCTGTGTAGTAGACACCACACTTAATGACACCAACATTGTGGTGGACACCACCTTTGTAGTGGAAACTACACTGTTAGTGGACACCAATCTTAGAGTGGACACTACCCTTGAAATTTAGAGCAACCTTGGAGCGGACACTACCCTTGAAGTTCACACAATACTTTTAGTGACCACTACGCTTGTAGTGCACACCAACCGTGGAGTGGACACCATGCTTGTATCAGACACCATCCACCTAGTGGATATCACACTTGTAGTGTACACAACATTAGTAGTGAACATCAACTTTAAAGTGACCACCACTTTATGGTGGACACCACTCTAATACTGGACACCATATTAGCAGTGGACAACACACTTACAGTGGACATCATCCTTGTAGTGGATACCACCCTTTTGTGACACCATCCTTCTAGTGGACAACATCCTTACAGTGGACACAACCTTCGTAGTGAACACTGACATTGAAATGCACACCTCTCCTGTAGTTGACACCAACCTTTCAGTGGACGCCACTCTTGTAGTGGACACCAAACTTCGAGTGGACACCACCCTTGATGAGGAGAGTAACTTTGGAGTAGACACGAATATCAATTGGACACCACACCCTTGAAATGAACACAGAACTTTTAGTTGACAACACCCTTTTAGTGGACAACACCCATACAGTGGACACCGCATTTGCAGTGGACACGACCCTTGCAGTGGAGACCACTCTAGTACTGGACGCCACTCTTTCACTGGACACTCTTTTAGTGGACACCATCCCTGCAGTGGACACCATCCTTGTAATGGACACCAACGTTGGAGTGGACACCACTTGCAGTGGACACCACCCTTGTAGTAAACATCAACCATGTAGTGGACATCCCCTTCATAGTGGATACCACACTTATAGTGGACATCTCCTTGGCAGTGGACACCACACTTGCAGTGGACACCATGCATGTAGTGAACACCACCCTTTTGTGACACCAACCTTGTAGTGGACACCATCCCTGCAGTGAACACCACCCTTAGAGTGCAAAACACTCTTGAAATGGATACCAACCTTACAGTGGACACAACTCTTGTAGTGGACACAATCCTTGGAGTGAACACCACCATTGTAGTGGACAACAACCATGGAGTGGATGCCAATCACGTAATGGACACCAACCCTGCAGTGGACACCACCTTTGTAGTGGACATCATCCTTGCTGTAGACACCACATTTGCAGTGGACACCGCCCTTGTAGTGGACATCACACTTGCAATGGACACCACTCTTATAGTGGAAAACACCATTGTAGTGGTCGCTGCGCTGATGTTGGACACCGTCCTTGCAGTGTGCATCAACCTTGTAATGGACACCATCCCTGCAGTGGACTCCATCCTTGTAGTAAACATCAACCTCGTAGTGATCACCACATCTATTGTGGACACCACCTTTACAGTTGACACCACACTCTCAGTGGATACCATCCTTGTAATGAACACCACCCTTTTTGTGGCACCAACCTTGTAGTGGACATCATTCCTGCAGGGACACAACCTTTGTTATGTACACCAACTTTGGAGTGCTCACCACTCTTGTAGTGGAAACCAACCTTTGAGTAATCACCGCAATTGTGGTGGACACCAACCTTGGAGTGGACACCACCCTTGATGAGGGGATTAACCTTGGAGTAAACACCAATCTTTTTGTGGACACCACACTTGCAGTGAACACCAACCTTGCAGTTGACACCGCCATTTTCGTGGACATAACCCTTGTAGTGGTCACCACATTTGCAGACACCACCCTTGCAGTGGGCACTGCACTTCCAGTGGACACCACTCTTTTAGTGGACACCACCCTTGTGGTGGTCTCTACGCTTCTATATGACAGCAAACTTGCAGTATACATCAACCTTCTAGTGGAGAGAATCCCTGCTGTGGACACCACCCTTTTAGTGGATACCAGCGTTGGAGTGGACACTACCCTTGTAGTGGACATCACCCTTTTAGTGAACATCAACCTTGTAGTGCACACCACCTTTATAGTAGACACCACTCTTATAGTGGACGTCACCCTTGCATTGGACACACACCTACAGTGGACACCATCCTTATAGTGGACAATACCTTTTTTGTGACACTACCCTTGCAGTTGACGCCATCCTTGCAGTGGACACAACCTCGGTAGTGAACACCAACCTTGGAGTGCACACCACTCTTGTAGTGGACACCATCCTTTGAGAAGACACCTCTCTTATAGTGGACACCAACCTTGTAATCTATACCACCCTTGTAGTGGACACCAGCCTTGGAGTGGACACCACACTTGTAGTTGACACCTTCCTTAAAGTGAACATCAACTTTGTAGAGGACAACCCCTCGTAGTGGACACCACCCTCTTAGTGGACACCAAAGTTAGAGTGGACAATAACATTGGAGTTAACATCACCCTTGTTGAGGACGCTACTCTTCTAGTGGACACCACTCTTGTAGTAAACACCACCCTTGAAGTGGACAGCAATCTTGGAATGGACACCACCCTTTTAGTGGAGAGGAAACCCTTTTAGTGGACACAACCTTTTTTGTAGACACTACACTTGGAGTGGACACCAACCTTGGAGTGGACACCATGCTTGTATTGGACACGCTTCTTGTATTGGACACCATCCATTTAGTGAACATCACGCATGTAGTGGACACTAGGCTTGTAGTGGACACCAGGCTTGTAGTGGACACCACCCTTGATGAGGGGAATAACCTTGAAGTAGACACCAATCTTTTAGTGGAAGCCACCTTTGTGGTGGACACCTCCCTTTCAATGGACAGCACCCTTGTGGTGGACACCATCCTTTCAGTGGACACCAACCTTACAGAAGGACACCAAATTAGCAGTGAACACTACCCTTTTAGTGGACACCAACCTTGGAGTGGACACCATGTTTGTATTGGGCACCATCCACCTAGTGGACAACACGCTTGTAATAGACACCAAGCTTTTAGTCACCATACTAGTAGTGGACACTACCCTTGGAGTGGACACCACCCTTGATAAGGGAAGTAACATTGGATTAGACACCAATCTTTTTGTGGACACCACTTTTGCAGTGAACACCAAACTTGTAATTGACACCACTATTTTATTGGACATCACTCTTAAAGTGGACACTACATTTGCAGTGGACACCATCCTTGTGGTGAACACCACACTTGCAGTGGACACTACTTCTTCAGTGGACACCCTTTCAATGAACATCAACCTTGTAGTGGACACCACTTTATAGTAGACACCACCCTTATAGTGGACGTCACCTTTGCAGTGGACAATACAACTGCAGTGGAAACCATCCTTGTAGTGCCAGACCCTTTTGTGACACCAACCTTGTAGTTGACACCATCCTTGCAGTGGACACAACCTTTGTAGTGGACACCAACTTTAGAAAGCACATGACTTTGCTGTGGACACTACTGTTGTAATGGACATCAAACTTGGAATTCATAGCACCCTTGTAGTGGACACCAGCCGTAGAGTAGACACCACACTTGTAGTTGACACCTTTCTTATAGTGAACATCAACCTTGTAGTGGGCATCACTTGTAGTGAACACCACCCTTGTAGTGGACACTACACTTGTAATGGGCACTAACTTTTTAGTAGACATCACACCTTTAGTGACGCAACCATGGTTTGGACACCACCCTTGTAGTGGACACCAAACTTCGAGTGGACATCACCCTTGACGAGGAGAGTAATCTTGGAGTAGACACTAATGTTTTAGTTGACACCACTCTTGAAGTGAACACCAAACTTGTAGTTGACACCACCCTTTTACTGGAGAACACCCATGCTGTGGACACCACATTTGCAGTGGACACGACACTTGCAGTGGACACCACGCTTGCACTGGACACCAATCTTCCTGCACACCACCATTGTATTGGTATCAACGCTTCTGTTGGACAGCAAATTTACACTTTACATCAACCTTGTCGTGGACACCATCCCTGCAGTGGTCACCATTCTTGCAGTGGGCACTAACCTTGTAGTGAACAGCTTGTAATGGACACCCCCTTTATAGTGGATACTACACTTATCGTGGACATTTCCTTTGAAGTGGACACCACACTTGCAGTGTACACCGTGCATTAGTGGGCACCACCCTTTTGTGACGCCAACCTTATAGTGGACACCATCCCTGCCATCGTAGTTTACACTAACCTTGGAGTGCACACCACTCATGTAGAGGACACCACTCTTGTAGTGGACACCAACCGTTGAGTGGACACCAAACTTATAGTGGACATCAAGACTGAGTGGATACCACCCATGTAGTAGACACCAACCTAAGAGTGGACACCAACCTTGTAGTAGACGCCATCCTTGGAGTGGACACCACCCTGGTAATAGTCACAACCTTTGTAGTAGTCTTTACGCTTCAAACTTGCTGTGTACATCAACCTTGTGGTGGACACCATCCCCTCAGTGGACGCTGCCCTTGTAGCGGACCCCAGCGTTATATTGGAGACCACCCTTGTAGTGGACACCAACCTTATAGTGAACATCAACCTTCTATTGGACACAACCTTTATAGTGGATACCACCCTAATAGAAGGCATCAACTTTGCAGTGGATGCCACACTTCCAATGAAAACCATCCTTATAGTGGACATCACACCTACAATGGACACCATCTTTCTAGTGGACACCACCTTTTTCTGACACCAACCTTGTAGTGGAGACCACCCTGTAGTGGACACAGCGTTTGCAGTGGACACCAACCTTGGAGTGTACAACACTCTCGTAATGGACACCAACCTTACAGTGGACACCAGTGTTATCGTGGACACAAACCTTGGAGTGAACATCACCATTGTGCTAGAAATCAACCTTGGAGTGGATACCACCCACGTAATGGACACCAACCTTGGAGTGGACACCACCTTTGTGGTGAACATCACCCTTGCAGTAGACACCATATTTGCAGTGGACTCCACCCTTGTAGTGGACATCACACTTGCGGTGGACACTACTTTTTTAGTGAAAAACATCTTTGTAGTGGTCATTGTGCTTCTGTTGGACACCATCCTTGCAGGTGTGCATCAACCTTGTAATGGACACCATCCCTGCAGTGAACTACACCCTTGTAGTAAAGATCAACCTCGTACTAGTCACCATATTCATAGTGGGCGCCACCTCTACAGTTGACACCACACTCGCAGTGGACACCATCCTTGTAAAGAACACCACCCTTTTTGTGACACCAACCTTGTAGTGGATACCATTCCTGCAGTGGACACAACCTTTGTAGTGGACACCAAACTTGGAGTGCTCACCACTCTTGTAGTGTACACCAATCTTTGAGTAGGGGATTAATCTTGGAGTAGACACCAATCTTTTTTGGACACCACACTTGCAGTGAACACCAACCTTATAAGTTGACACCACACTTTTAGTGGACACAGCCCTTGGAGCGGACACCACATTTTCAGTGACACCACCCTTGCTGTGGGCATTGCACTTCCAGTGGACACCACTCTTTTAGTGGACACCACCCTTGTGGTGGTCACTACGCTTCTATTTGACAGTAAACTTGCAGTATACATCAACCTTCTAGTGGAGAGAATCCCTGCAGTGGACACCACCCTTTTAGTGGATCTCAGCGTTGGAGTGGACACTACCCTTGTAGTGGACACCACTCTTGTAGTGAACATTAAACTTGTAGTGGACATCACCCTTGTAGTTGATACCACCCTTTTAGTGGACACCAATATTAGAGTGAACATAAACATTGGAGTTAACATCACCCTTGTTGAGGACATTACTCTTCAAGTGGACACCACTCTCGTAGTAAACACCACCTTGAAGTGGTCAGTAATCCTGGAATGGGCGCCGCCCTTTTAGTGGACAGCAAACCCTTGTAGTGGACACAGCCTTTTTTGTAGACACTACGCTTGGAGTGGACACCAACATTGGAGTGGACATTACGTTCGTATTGGACACCCTTCTCGAATTGAAGACCATCCATGCAGTGAACATCTTGCTTGTATTGGACTCCAGACTTGTAGTGGACTCCACCCTTGATGAGGGGACCAACCTGGAAGTAGACACCAATCTTTTAGTGGCCGCCACCTTTGTAGTAGACACCTCTCTTTCAGTGGACAGCACCCTTGTAGTGGACACCATCCTTGTAATGAACACCAGCCATGCAGTAGGACACCAAATTAGTAGTGAAGACTACTCGTTTAGTGGACACAACCTTGGAGTGGACACCATGTTTGTACTGGACACCATCCATCTAGTGGACAACACGCTTGTAATAGACACCAAGCTTTTAGTCACCACTTTAGTGGTGGACACCTCCCTTGGAGTGGACATCACCCTTGATAAGGGGAGTAACCTTGGATTAGACACCAATCTTTTTGTGGACACCACCTTTACAGTGAACACCAAACTTGTAATTAACACCACTCTTTACTGGACATCATCCTTAAAGTGGACACCACATTTGCAGTGGACACCACCTTTGTGGTGGACACCACACTTGAAGTGGACACTACTTCATTAGTGGACATCCTTTTAATGAATATCAACCTTGTATTGAACACCACTTTATAGTAGATACCACCCTTATAGTAGACGTCACCTTTGCAGTAGACACCACTTTACAGTAGATACCACTCTTACAGTGGACATCACCTTTGCAGTGGACACCATACCTACAGTGGAAACCATCCTTATAGTGTACCACATCCTTTTGTGTTTCCAACCTTGTAGTTGATACCATCCTTGCACTGGATACAACCTTCCTTAGATAGCTCACGACTTATTGTGGACACCTGCCTTTGAGTGGACACCACTCTTGTAGTGGACACCAAACTTGGAATTCACAGCACCCGTGTAGTGGACACCAGCCGTAGAGTAGACACCACACTTGTAGTTGACACCTTTCTTATAGCGAACATCAACCTTGTAGTGGACATCACTTCTAGTGGACACCACCCTTGTAGTGGACACCACACTTGTAATGGGCACCAATGTTTTAGTAGACACCACACTTTTAGTTACACAACCATGTTTTGGACTCCACCCTTGTAGTGGACATCAAACTTCGAGTGGACATCACCATTGATGAAGAGAGTAACCTTGGAGTAGACACTAATGTTTTAGTTGACACCACTCTTGAAGTGAACACCAAACTTATAGTTGACACCACCCTGTTATTGGACAACACCCATGCTGTGGACACCGCATTTGCAGTGGACACAACCCTTGCAGTGGTCACCACACTTGCACTGGACACTACCCTTAATGGACACCACCGTTGTTGTGGTCTCAGCGCTTCTGTTGGACAGCAAATTTGCAGTGTACATCAACCTTGTAGTGGACACCATCCCTGCAGTGCACACCACTCTTGTAGTGGGCACCACCCTTGTCGTAAGCATCAACTTGTAGTGGACACCCCCTTTACAGTGGATACCACACTTATCATGGACATCTCCTTTGCTCTGGACACCACACTTGCAGTGGACACCATGCATGTAATGGACACCACCCTTTTGTGACACCAACCCTGCAGTGGACACAACCCTCGTAGTTTACACCAACCTTGGAGTGCACACCACTCTTGTAGTGGACACCAACCTTGGAGTGGACACTACCCTTATAGTGGACATCAACATTGGAGTGGATACCAGCCTAAGAGTGGACACCAACCTTTTAGTGGACGCCAACCTTGGAGTGGACACCATCCTCGTTGTAGACACCACCTTTGTAGTGGTCATTACGCATCTATTGGACAGCAAACTTACTGAGTATATGAACCTTGTAGTGGACCCATCCCTGCAGTGGACACTACCCTTTTAGCGGACACCATCCTTGGAATGGACACCACCCTGGTAGTAGACACCACCTTTGTAGTGGTCTTTACGCTTCTATTGGACAGCAAATTTGCTGTGTACACAACCTTGTAGTGGACACCATCCCTTCAGTGAACACTGCCCTTGTAGCGGACACCAGCGCTATATTGGAGACCACACTTGTAGTGGACACCAAGCTTATAGTGCAAATCAATTTTGTATTGGACACCACCTTTATAGTGGATACCACCCTAATAGTGGATATCACCTTTGCAGTGGGTGTCACACTTGCAGTGGACACCATCCTTGTAATGGACATCACACTTGCAGTGGACACCATCCTTCTAGTGGACACCACCTTTTTGTGACACCAACCTTGTAGTGGACACCATCTCTGTAGTGGACACAGCGTTTGCAATGGACACCAACCTTGTAATGGACACCAACCTTACAGTGGACACCACTCTTGTAGTGGACACAAACCTTGGAGTGAACACCACCATTGTTGTGGATATCAACCTTGGAGTGGGACACCACCTTTGTAGTGGACATCATCCTTGCAAAAGTCACCACATTTGCAGTGGACTCCATTCTTGTAGTGGACATCACACCTGCGGTGGACACCACTCTTTTAGTGAAAAACATCCTCGTGGTGGTCGCTGCGCTTCTGTTGGACATCATCCTTGCAGTGTGCATCAACCTTGTAATGGACACCATCCCTGCAGTGGACTCCATCCTTGTAGTAAACATCAACCTCGTAGTGGTCACCACATCTATTGTGGACACCACCTTTACAGTTGACACCACACTCTCAGTGGATACCATCCTTGTAATGAACACCACCCTTTTTGTGACACCAACCTTGTAGTGGATACCATCCTGCAGTGGACGCAACCTTTGTAGTGGGCACCAACCTTGGAGTGCTCACCAGTCTTGTAGTGGACACCAGCCGTTTTTTTAGTAATCACCAATCTTGTAGTGGACGCCAACCTTGGAGTGGACACCACCCTTGATGAGGGAATTAACCTTGGAGTAGACACCAATCTTTCTATGGGACACCACACTTGCAGTGAACACCAACCTTATAGTTGACACCACCCTTTTAGTGGACACAGCCCTTGGAGAGGACACCACATTTGTAGTGACACCACCCTTGCAGTGGACACTGCACTTGCAGCGAACACCCCTCTTTTAGTGGACACCACCTTTGTGGTGTACACTAAGCATCTACTTGACAGCAAACTTGCAGTATACATCAATCTTCTAGTGGACACAATCCCTGCAGTGGACACCACCCTAGTAGTGAACATCAAACTTGTAGTGGACACCACCAGTATTGTAGACACCACTCTTATAGTGGACGTCACCTTTGCAGTGGACACCACACCCACAGTGGACACCACACCCACAGTGGACACCATCCTTGTAGTGGGCAACACCCTTTTTGTGACGTCAACCTTGTAGTTGACACAACCCTTGCAGTAGACACAACCTTTGTAGTGAAAACCAACCTTGGAGTGCATACCCCTCTTGTAGTGGGCACCAACCTTTGAGTGGACACCTCCCTTTTCGAGGATACAACCTTGGAATTTACAGCACCCTTGTAGTGGACACCAGCCTTGGAGTGGACACCACACTTGTAGTTGACACCTTCCGTATAGTGAACATCAACCTTGCAATGGACACCACCCTTGTAGTGGACACCACCCTCTTAGTGGACATCAATGTTAGAGTCGACACTAACATTGGAGTTAACATCACCGTTGTTGAGGACACTACTCTTCTAGTGGTCACCATTCTTGTAGTAAACACCACCCTTGAAGTGGACAGTAATCTTGGAATGGACACCGCCCTTTTAGTGGACAGCAAACCCTTGCAGTGGACACAACTCTTTTTGTGGACACTACCCTTGAGTGGGCACTAACCTTGGAGTGGACACCATGCTTGTATTGGTCACCCTGTTTGTATTGGAGACCAGCCATCTAGTGGACATCACGACTGTGGTGAACACCAGGTTTGTCGTGGACACCACCCTTGATGAGGGGAGTAACCTTGAAGTAGATATCAATCTTTTAGTGGACGCCACCTTTGTAGTGGACACCTCCCTTTCAATGGACAATACCCTTGTAGTGGACACCACCTTTACAGTGGACACCAACCTTGCAGTGGGACACCAAATTAGCAATGAACATTACCCTTTTAGTGGACACCAATCTTGAGTGGACACCATGTTTGTATTGGACACCAGCCACCTAGTGGACAACACGCCTGTAATAGACACCAAGCTTTTAGTCGCCATACTAGTAGTGGACACCGTTCTTGGAGTGGACACCACCCTTGATAGGGGGAGTAGCCTTGGATTAGACACCAATCTTTTTGTGAACACCACCTTTGCAGTGAACACCAAACTTGTAGTTGACACCACTCTTTTATGGGACATCACCCTTAAAGTGGATACCACATTTGCAGTGGACACCACCCTTGTGGTGGACACCACACTTGCAGTGGACACTGCTTCTTCAGTGGACACCCTTTTAATGAACATTAACCTTGTAGTGGACACAACTTTATAGTAGACACCACCTTATAGTGGACGTCACCTTTGCAGTGGACATCACACCTGCGGTGGAAACCATCCTTGTAGTGTGCCACACCATTTTGTGAGACCAACCTTGTAGTTGACACCATCTTTGCAGTGGACACAACCTTTATCGTGGACACCAACCTTACAGTGCACCCCTTTCTTGTCGTGGACACTTACCTTTGAGTGGACACCACTATTGTAGTTGACACCAACCTTGGAATTCACAGCACCTTGTAGTTGGCACCAGCCTTGGAGTGGACACCACACTAGTAGTTGACACCTTCATCATATCGAACATCAACCTTGTAGCAGACATCCTCTTGTAGTGGACACCACACTTGTAATGGACTCCAACCTTTTAGCAGACACTACACTTAGTGACACCAACCTTGTTTTGGACACCACCCTTTTAGTGGACACCATCCTCTTAGTGGACATCAATGTTAGAGTGGACACTAACATTAGAGTTAACATCACCGTTGTTGAGGGCACTACTCTTCTAGTGGACACCATTCTTGTGGTAAACTCCACCTTTGAAGTGGACAGCAATCTTGGAATGGACACCGCCCTTTTAGTGGACAGGAAACCCTTGAATTGGACACAACCCTTTTTGTGGACACTACCCTTGGAGTGGACACCAACCTTGGAGTGGACATCGTGCTTGTATTGAAGATCATCCATGTAGTGGCCATTACGCTTTTATTGGACACCAGGCTTGTCGTGGACACCACCCTTGATGAGGGGTGTAACCTTGAAGTTGATACCGATCTTCTAGTGGACACCACCTTTGTAGTAGACACCACCCTTTCGGTGGACAGCACCATTGTAGTGGACACCACCCTTGCAGTGGACACCAATCTTGCAGTGGGACACCAAATTAGCAGGGGACACCACCCTTTTAGTGGGCATCAACCTTGTAATGGACACCATGTTTGTATTTTACACCATCCACCTAGTGGACAACACGTTTGTAATAGACACCAAGATTTTAGTGGACACCACACTAGTAGTGGACACCGTCCTTAGAGTAGACACCACCCTTGATAATCTGAGTAACCTTGGATTAGACACTAATCTCTTTTTGGACACCATCTTTGCAGTGAACACCAAACTTGTAGTTGACACCACTCTTTTATTGGACACCACCCTTAAAGTGGACACCACATTTGCAGTGGAAACCACTCTTGTGGTGAACACCACTTTTGCAGTGGACACTATTTCAATGGACACTACCCTTGTGGTGGACACCACACTTGCAGTGGACACTACTTCAGTGGACACCACCCTTTTAGTGAACATCAACCTTGTAGTGAAAACCACTTTATAGTAGACACCATCCTTATAGTGGGCGTCACACCTGCAGTGGAAACCATCCTTGTAGTAGGCAACACGCTTTTGTGACACCAACCTTGTAGTTGACAACATCCTTGGAGTGGACACAGCCTTTGTAGTGGACACCAGTCTTAGAGTGCACAATACTTTTGTCGTGGACATCAATCTTTGAGCGGCCACCACTCTTGTAGTGGACACCAACATTGTAATTTACACCAACCTTGTAGTGGACACCAGCCATTGAATTGTCACCACACTTGTAGATGACACCCTCCTTATAGTGAACATCAACATTGTAGTGGACATCACCCTTGTAGTGGGCAACGCCCTTGTAGCGTACATCGCAATTGTAATGGACATCAACCTTTTTAGTAGACGCAACACTTCTAGTGACACCAACCATATTTTGGACACTACCCTTGTAGTGGACACCACCCTCTTAGTGGACAGAAATTTCAGAGTGGACACTAGCGTTGGAGTTAACATCGCCCTGGTTGAGGACACTACTCTTCTAGTGGACACCACTCTTGTAAACACTACCCTTAAAGTGGACAGCAATCTTGGAATGGACACCGTCATTTTAGTGGACAGGAAGCCCTTGTAGTGGTCACCAAGCTTCAATTGGACACCATCCTTGCAGTGTACATCAACCTTGTAGCGGACTGCGAGTCACTACGCTTGGAGTGGACAACAACCTTAAAGTGGACACCATGCTTGTATTGGACATCCTGCTTGTATTGAACACGCTTGGTGTGGACACTAGGCCTGTAGTGGACACCACCCTTGATGAGGAGAGCAACCTTGAAGTTGACACCAATCTTTTAGTGGACGCCACCTTTGTAGTGGACACTGCCCTTTCAGTGGACAACACCCTTGTAGTGGAGACCAACTATTCATTAGATACCATCCTTGCAGTGGGACACCAAATTAGCAGTGGACACCGCCCTTTTAGTGGCCACCAACCTTGGAGTGGACGCCACGTTTGTATTGGTCACCATCCACCTAGTGGACAACGCACTTGTAATAGACACCAAGCTTTTAGTCGACACCACAATAATAGTGGGCAACACCACCCTTGGAGTGCACACCACCCTTGATAAGGGTAGTAACCTTAGATTAGACACCAATCTTTTTGTGGACACCACCTTTGCAGTAAACACAAAACTTGTAATTGGCACCACTCTTTTATTGGACACCACCCTTGAAGTGGAAACCACATTTTCAGTGGACACCACTCTTGTGGTGGACACCACACTTGCAGTGGACATTACTCCTTCAGTGGAAACCACCCTTGTATTGGTCACTAAGCTTCTATTGGACACCACCCTTGCCGTGTGCGTCAACCTTGTAGTGGACACCAGTCCTGCAGTGGACCCTATCCTTGTAACGGACACCAACGTTGAGGTGGACACCGCCCTTTTATTAGACACCACCTTCGTAGTAAACATCAACTTTGTAGTGGACACCACCTTTACAGTGGACACCAAACTTGTAGTTGACACCATCCTTTATTGGACACCACCCTTGAAGTGGACACCACATTTGCAGTGAACACCATCCTTGTGTTGGACACCACACTTGCAGTGGGCACCACTCTTTTAGTGGACACCACCCTTGTATTCGTCACTAAGCTTCGATTGGACACCACCCTTGCCGTGTATATCAACCTTGTAGCGGACACTATCCCAGCAGTGGACACAACTTTTGTAGTGGACACAACCAATGTAGCGGTCACCAGCCTTGTAGTTGTCACCATACTTTTAGTGGACACCACACTTTTAGTTGACACCACCCTTGCAGTGGACACCAACCTTGTAGTGGACACCAACCTTGTAATGGACCCAACGCTTGTAACTGATACCACTCTTGCAATGGACACCAATTTTTAAGGGACACCACCCTTAAAGTGGGCATCAACATTGCAGTCACACCAGCTCGTAGTGGACACCACCCTTATAGTGGACAACACTCTTGGAGTGGAGACCACCCTTGTGGTGGTCACCACCCTTGCAATGAACACCAATATTTTAGTGGATAACTCTCTTGGAGTGAATAACACCCTCGTAGTGGACACCACCCATGTTGTACACAACACATTTGCTGTGAGCACCACCCATTCAGTGGACACCACCCTTAAAATGAACAGCAACCTGGAATTGACACCACCCTTCTAGAGGACTGCAGCCTTGAAGTGGACGTAACCTTTTTAGTGGACGCAACCCTTTTAATGGACACTACGCT
>NC_092224.1:49216812-49219312 GCF_036320965.1 Panulirus ornatus
TGTGTGTGGACGGGAGCAGGAAGGGGTGGATCGAACCAAACTTACGTTATTATTGTGATGTCAGTCGTTTCTGACAGAGCACACAGTGGCAGTTCATCGTACTTCAGGTTACTACTTCTGAGCATTGGTGTAAAAAACGTTTATGTCCCATTCGGAAAGGCAAACCCCTGAGGTCAGACCACCAAACTCAGATCCCTAGGGACGATGTCTGACCCAACAGATTACGGTCATACCTGACCTGAGTGACATGACTTCCTGGGTCAGTATGACCTATCCCTACCGTGATCTTGGGGGACACCTGCCTGACTCTTTTATCTGAAATCCTTCCCAGCCAAATCTATTTAAATGCAGGCCACCTCTGTCATACGACCTCCTATCTCCACTGAAATTATCCCACAGGTCTATTTACCGTCATATTCAAGGGTCTAACATTCGTGGTTAAGGGTTGTGTTGACATGATCATGAAGTTAATCATCACATGAATAAAAAGATAGATTCATCTGGTTGGCCAATGCTCGCCTTTTCTGGGAAATGTTTCTGTCTCGACGGCTGGTACAAGAGAGACTGAGAGTCTCTTCTTACCCTGAGGAAAGAGAATGTTTTACCTATAACAGATAGGACTGTATGGGGCAGAGTTACACTCTCCGGGTGACGAGAGGAGATATGTGGTCCTCCCCACGTCATGTAAACAAGAGGGAATAATCTAGTCTCACCATTCCAGCAACTGTCACACTGTCACAAACTGTTGGGTGAGACGTCCCCTGCAGTGCCAGAGTTGGGTGCTTGTTCAGTGTCCCTCTAGGTGTCGAAACCAGGCAGCCCAGCCCTTTGCTACCGCAGTCTAACGTAAACAAACAGACTGTTATGATATATGACAATATTACTGTGTTATGTTGCTGTGGTCAGCTCCGGCTGTCTATAACGCAATTGTTCTCTGCTAAAAACAGAGTTCTCTTGACTACAATGGCCGCAACACGGACTACTGGTTAATTCAGGAAGACGAAACATAATTCAAAAGGTCTGCGTCGCCTGGTTGTGGAGAGGGGCTCTGGTGTCAGTGTATCACACGTGAAATCTAGAGAGTGGATGTGCGTAAATGAGGCCTTTTTTATGTCTGTTTGTGGCGCTTACTTGCAAATGCGGGCTAAGGCGAACAAGAATGCAAATAAAGAAATTTTCCTCTTCTTCTTGTTCTTCTTCTTCTTATTATTATTATTATTATTATTATTATTATTATTATTATTGAAATTATTATTATTATTATTATTATTATTATCATTATTATTATTATTATTATTATTATTATTATTATTATTATTATTATTATTATTATCATTATTATCATTATTATTATTATTATTATTATTATTATTATTATTATTATTATTATTATTATTATTATCATTATTACTATTATTACTTTTATTATTATTATTATCATTATTATTATTATTATTATTATTATTATTATTATTATTATTATTATTATTTATTTATTTATTTATTATACTTTGTCGCTGTCTCCCGCATTTGCGAGTTAGCGCAAGGAAACAGACGAAAGAAATGGCCCAACCCCCCCCCATACACATGTATATACATACATCCACACACGCAAATATACATACCTACACAGCTTTCCATGGTTTACCCCAGACGCTTCACATGCCTTGATTCAATCCACTGACAGCACGTCAACCCCGGTATACCACATCGCTCCAATTCACTCTATTCCTTGCCCTCCTTTCACCCTCCTGCATGTTCAGGCCCCGATCACACAAAATCTTTTTCACTCCATCTTTCCACCTCCAATTTGGTCTCCCTCTTCTCCTCGTTCCCTCCACCTCCGACACATATATCCTCTTGGTCAATCTTTCCTCACTCATTCTCTCCATGTGCCCAAACCACTTCAAAACACCCTCTTCTGCTCTCTCAACCACGCTCTTTTTATTTCCACACATCTCTCTTACCCTTACGTTACTCACTCGATCAAACCACCTCACACCACACATTGTCCTCAAACATCTCATTTCCAGCACATCCATCCTCCTGCGCACAACTCTATCCATAGCCCACGCCTCGCAACCATACAACATTGTTGGAACCACTATTCCTTCAAACATACCCATTTTTGCTTTCCGAGATTATGTTCTCGACTTCCACACATTCTTCAAGGCCCCCAGAATTTTCGCCCCCTCCCCCACTCTATGATCCACTTCCGCTTCCATGGTTCCATCCGCTGCCAGATCCACTCCCAGATATCTAAAACACTTCACTTCCTCCAGTTTTTCTCCATTTAAACTCACCTCCCAGTTGACTTGACCCTCAACCCTACTGTACCTAATAACCTTGCTCTTATTCACATTTACTCTTAACTTTCTTCTTCCACACACTTTACCAAACTCAGTCACCAGCTTCTGCAGTTTCTCACATGAATCAGCCACCAGCGCTGTATCATCAGCGAACAACAACTGACTCACTTCCCAAGCTCTCTCATCCCCAA
>NC_092224.1:49221812-49231812 GCF_036320965.1 Panulirus ornatus
TATGGATGGGGTTGTTAGGGAGGTGAATGCAAGAGTTTTGGAAAGAGGGGCAAGTATGAAGTCTGTTGGGGATGAGAGAGCTTGGGAAGTGAGTCAGTTGTTGTTCGCTGATGATACAGCGCTGGTGGCTGATTCATGTGAGAAACTGTAGAAGCTGGTGACTGAGTTTGGTAAAGTGTGTGAAAGAAGAAAGTTAAGAGGGGGCGAAAATTCTGGGAGCCTAAAGAATGTGTGGAAGTCGAGAACATTATCTCAGAAAGCAAAAATGGGTATGTTTGAAGGAATAGTGGTTCCAACAATGTTGTATGGTTGCGAGGCGTGGGCTATGGATAGAGTTGTGCGCAGGAGGATGGATGTGCTGGAAATGAGATGTTTGAGGACAATGTGTGGTGTGAGGTGGTTTGATCGAGTAAGTAACGTAAGGGTAAGAGAGATGTGTGGAAATAAAAAGAGCGTGGTTGAGAGAGCAGAAGAGTGTGTTTTGAAATGGTTTGGGCACATGGAGAGAATGAGTGAGGAAAGATTGACCAAGAGGATATATGTGTCGGAGGTGGAGGGAACGAGGAGAAGAGGGAGACCAAATTGGAGGTGGAAAGATGGAGTGAAAAAGATTTTGTGTGATCGGGGCCTGAACATGCAGGAGGGTGTAAGGAGGGCAAGGAATAGAGTGAATTGGAGCGATGTGGTATACCTGGGTTGACGTGCTGTCAGTGGATTGAATCAAGGCATGTGAAGCGTCTGGGGTAAACCATGGAAAGCTGTGTAGGTATGTATATTTGCGTGTGTGGACGTATGTATATACATGCGTATGGGGGTGGGTTGGGCCATTTCTTTCGTCTGTTTCCTTGCGCTACCTCGCAAACGCGGGAGACAGCGGCAAAAAAAAAAAAAAAAAAAAAATTTATTATCATTATTATTATTATTATCATTATTATTATTATCATTATTATTATTATCATTATTATTATTATTATTATTGTTATTATTATTGTTATTATTATTATTATTACTATTATTATCATCATTATTATTATTATTATTATTATTATCATTATCATTACTATTATTATCATCATTATATTCATTATTATTATTATTATTATTACTATTATTATCATTATTATACTCCTTATTGTTATTATTATTATTATATTCATTATTATTATTATCATTATGATTTATCTGTTTTTATTTTGCTTTGTTGCTGTCTCCCGCGTTAGCGAGGTAGCGCAAGGAAACAGACGAAAGAAATGGCCCAACCCACCCACATAACATGTATATACACACACGTCCCCACACGCATATATACATGCTTATACATCTCAACGTATACATATATATATACACACAGATATATACATATATACACATGTACATAATTCATTCTGTTTGCCTTTATTCATTCCCATCGCCACCCCGCCACACATGAAATAACAACCCCCTCCCCTCCTCATGTGCGCGAGGTAGCGCTAGGAGAAGACAACAAAGGCAACATTCGTTCACACTCAGTCTCTAGCTGTCATGTAATAATGCACCGAAACCACAGCTCCCTTTCCACATCCAGACCCCATAGAAGTTTTCATAGTTTACCCCAGACGCTTCACATGCCCTGGTTCAATACAGTGACAGCACGTCGACCCCGGTATACCACATCGTTCCAGTTCACTCTATTCCTTGCACGCCTTTCACCTTCCTGCATGTTTAGGCCTCGATCACTCAAAATCTCTTTCACTCCATCTTTCCACCTCCAATTTGGTCTCCCACTTCTCCTCGTTCCCTACACCTCTGACACATATATCCTCTAGGTCAATCTTTCCTCACTCGTTCTCTCCATGTTACCAAACCATTTCAAAACACCCCTCATATTATTATTATTTACATATTATTATTATTATTATTAATATTATTACTATCATCATCATTATCATTATTATTATTATCATTATCATTATCATTATTATTATCATTATCATTATCATTATTATTATTATTATTATTATTATTATTATTATTATTATTATTATTATTATTATTATTATTATTATTATTATCATTATTATTATTATATTCATTATTATCATTATTATTGTTTTTATTATTATTATTATTATTATTGTTATATTATCGTTGTTATTGTTATTATTGTCATTATTATTATTATCATTATTATTATTATCATTAGTGTTATTATCTTTATCATTATTATTAATATTATTATTATTATTATTGTTATTATTATTATTATTATTATTATTATTATTATTATTATTATTATTATTATTATTATTATTATCATTATTATTATTATTATTATTATTATCATTATTATTATTATTATCATTATTACTATTATTATTATTATTATTATTATTATTATTATTATTATTATTATTATTATTATTATTATTATTATTATTATCATTATTATTATTATCATTATTATTATTACTATTATTATTATTAACATTATTATTATTATTATTATTATTATTATTATTATTATTATTATTATTATTATTATTATTATCATTATTATTAAAATCATTCCTATTATTGATATCATCATTGTTATCATTATGTATTAATCATTATCAATTTTACCATCATTATTACCATGGTTGTCATATATTTCTCATGATCATTGGTATTATATTGCTTTTTCTGACCCAGGTATGAAATTTCTAATCTCAAGAATGATAACAGCATTTTGACCTCATGTATAATATTTTCAGACTCCAGATACATTTAGACACTAGGTATGATACTAACCCCAGGTATAATACGTACTGACATCAGGGGTTATATAAACTTTCCGACTTCAGGTATGGTGCATTCCGACTGCAGACATGATACAAATACTCTGAACTCAGGTATGATACAATTATTCTGAACTCATGTATGATACAAATATTCTCACCCCATTTATGATACAAATATTCTTACCCCAGTTATGATACAAATATTTATTCATCGAAAGTGTTTATACCAGATTTCTCTAACGTTTCCTTTTGTATAGATTGTCTCTTACTTATTTAAAGATTGCGCCTTTCTGATGTTCAGAACTCAGGTTCCTTCCAGTACAGGCCAAGGAAGAAAGGAAAGTGTCCTTATATTGCTATGGTGATCTAATACCCTAACATGAGGACCAGTCATTTGAGACGGTAACGACCGGACTGTCCCCCTGCTGGTCGGAACCCAAGACTGCTAAGAACGTAAACAATGCTTCGTGGGAGTACATGGTGCCTGTAACTGATGGTCTCTAATGCTGACCAGCTCTTGTGCTGACCAGCTCTTGTGGTGACCAACTCTTATGCTGAGCAGCCCTTGTATTGAACAACTCTCATGCTGGCTGACCAGTTCTTATGCTAACCAGCTCTTGTGCTGACCAACTTTTGTGTTGACCAGCGCTTGTGCTGACTGGCTCTTATTTTGACCAACTCTTATGCTGAGCAGCTCCTCTGTTGACTAACTCTTACGCTAACCATCTCTTGTGCTGAGCAGCAAGTGTACTGAACAGCTCTTATGCTGAGAAGCTGTTGTATTGAACAGCTCTTATGCTGAGCAGCTCTTGTGCTGCCTGCTCTTGTGTTGGCCAGCTCTTGTGCTGAACAACTCTTGTGCTGAGCAGCTCTTGTGCTGAGCAACTCTTATGCTGAGCAGCTCTTATGCCGACCAGCTCTTGTGCTGACTACTTCTTATGCTGACCAGCTATTGTGCTGACTAGCTCTTATGCTGACTAACTCTTGTGCTAAGCAGCTCCTCTGTTAGTCACTAGCTCTTATGCTAACCAGCGTTTATGCTGACCAGCTCACAAGCTGACCAACTTTTGCGCTGAGCAGCTCTTGTGCTGACCAGCTTTTGTGCTGAAAGACTCCTGTGCTGCCCAGCTCTTATGCTGACCAGCTCTTATGCTGACCAACTCTGGTGCTGAACAGCTCTTGTGCTGAGCAGCTCTTATGCTGACTAACTTTTGTGCTGAGCAGCTCTTGTGGTGACCAGCTTTTGTGCGACCAGCATTTACGCTGACAAACTCTTGTGCTGACCAGCTCTTGAGCTGATCAGCTCTTGAGCTGACCAGCTCTTATGCTGACCAACTCTTGTACTGAGCAGCTCTTGTGCTGAAAAGCTTTTGTACTTGCCAGCTCTTGTGCTGGCCAGCTCTTATGCTGACTAACTCTTATGCTAAGCAGCTCCTCTGTTGACTAGTTCTTATGCTAACCAGCTTTTATGCTGACCAGCACACAAGCTGACCAACGTTTGTGCTGAGCAGCTCTTGTGCTGAGCAGCTTTTGTGCTGACAAACTCTTGTGTTGCCTAGCTCTTATGCTGACCAACTCTAGCGCTGAGCAGCTCTTGTGCTGAGCTACTCTTATGCTAACCAACTCTTGTGTTGAGCAGCTCTTCTCTTGACTAGCTCTTAAGCTAACTAGCTATTATGCTAACAAGCTCATATGCTGACCATCTGTTGTGCTGAGAAGCTCTTGTGCTGACCAGCTTTTGTACTGACCAGCTTTTATGGTGACAAACTCTTGTGTTGACTAGCTCTTGTGCTGACAAGCTCTTATGCTGACCAATTCTGGTGCTGAGCAGCTCTTGTGGTGACCAGCTTTTTATGCAACCAGCATTTATGCTGACAAATTCTTGTGCTGACCAGCTCTTGTGCTGATCATCTCTTGTGTTGAGCAGCTCTTATGTTGACCAACTCTTGTACTGAGCAGCTCTTATGCTGAAAAGCTTTTGTACTTACCAGCTCTTATGCTGGCAAACTCTTGCGCTAACCAGCTCTTGTTCTGACCAGTTCTTATGCTAACCAGCTCTTATGTTGACACGCTCTTGTGCTGAGTATCTCTTGTGCTGAGCAGCTCTTTTGCTGACCAGCTATCATTCTGACCGGCTCTTATGCTGACCAGCAATTATGCTGACCAACTTTTGTGCTGACCAGCTCTTATGCTGACCAACTCTTGTGCTAAGTAGCTCTTGTGCTGACCAGCTATTATGCTGATCAACTCTTGTGCTGACTAGCTCCTATATTGGCAAACTCTTGTTCTAAGTAGCTCTTGTACCGACCAGCTATCATGCTGACCAACTCTTGTGCTAAGTAGTTTTTGTGCTGACCAGCTCTTATGCTGACCAACTCTTGTGCTAAGTAGCTCTTGTACTGACCAGCTCTTATGCTGATCAACGCTTGTGCTGAGCAGCTGCTGTGCTAACCAGCTCCTATGCTGACCAGCTCTTAAGCTGACCAGCTATTATGCTCACCAACTCTTGTGCTGACCAGCTCTTATGTTGACCAACTCTTGTGCTAAGTAGCTCTTGTGCTGACTAGCTGTTATTCTGACCAGCGCTTATGCTGACCAACTCTTGTGCTAAGTAGCTCTTGTGCTGACCAGCTCTTCTGCTGACCAACAATTATGCTGCGCAGCCCTTGTGCTGAAAAGCTATTATGCTGACTACTTCTTATGCTGACCAACTCATATGCCAGCCAACTCTTGTGCTAAGTAGCTCTTATGCTGACCAGCTCTTATGCTGAACAACTCTTGTGCTAAGCAGCTCCTCTGTTGACTAGCTCATATACTAACCAGCTTTTATGCTGACCAGCTCACAAGCTGACCAACGCTGATCAACTCTTGTGCTAAGCAGCTCCTCTGTTGACTAGCTCTTATCCTAACCAGCTTTTATGCTGACCAGCTCACAAGCTGACCAAAGTTTGTGCTGAGCAGCTTTTGTGCTGAGCAGCTTTTGTGCTGACAAACTCTTGTACTGTCCAGCTCTTGTGCTGACCAGCTCTTATGCTGACCAACTCTGGTGCTGAGCAGCTCTTGTGCTGAGCAGCTCTTATGCTGACCAACTCTTGTGCTGAGCAGCTCTTCTCTTGACTGGCTCTTAAGCTGACTAGTTATAATGCTAACCAGCTCATATGCTGACCAACTGTTGTGCTGAGCAGCTCTTGTGCTGACCAGCTTTTAAGCTGACAAACTCTTGTGTTGACTAGCTCTTGTGCTGACTAGCTCTTATGCTGACCAATTCTGGTGCTGAGCAGCTCTTGTGTTGACCAGCTTTTTTGTGCGACCAGCATTTATGCTGAAAAACTCTTGTGCTGATCAGCTCTTGTGCTGACCAGCTCTTGTACTGAGCAGCTCTTGTGCTGAAAAGCTTTTGTACTTACCAGCTCTTGTGCTGACCAGCTCTTATGCTGACCAACTCTGGTGCTGAGCAGCTCTTGTACTGAACAGCTCTTATGCTGACCAACTCTTGTGCTGAGCACTATTCTCTTGACTAGCTCTTAAGCTGACTAACTATTATGCTAACCAGCCCATATGCTGACCATCTGTTGTGCTGAGAAGCTCTTGTGCTGACCAGCTTTTGTACTGACCAGCTTTTATGCTGACAAACTCTTTTGTTGACTAGCTCTTGTGCTGACAAGCTCTTATGCTGACCAATTCTGGTGCTGAGCAGCTCTTGCGGTAACTAGCTTTTCTGCGACCAGCATTTATGCTGACAAACTCTTGTGCTGACCAGCTCTCGTGCTGATCATCTCTTGTGCTGAGCAGCTCTTATGTTGACCAATTCTTGTACTGAGCAGCTATTGTGCTGAAAAGCTTTTGTACTTAACAGCTCTTATGCTGGCAAACTCTTGCGCTAACCAGCTCTTGTTCTGACCAGTTCTTATGCTAACCAGTTCTTATGTTGACACGCTCTTGTGCTGAGTATCTCTTGTGCTGAGCAGCTCTTTTGCTGACCAGCTATTATTCTGACCAGCTCTTATGCTGACCAGCAACTATGCTGACCAACTTTTGTGCTGACCAGCTCTTATGCTGACCAACTCTTGTGCTAAATAGCTCTTGTGCTGACCAGCTATTATGCTGATCAACTATTGTGCTGACTAGCTCCTATATTGGCAAACTCTTGTTCTAAGTAGCTCTTGTACCGACCAGCTATCATGCTGACCAACTCTTGTGCTAAGTAGCTCTTGTACTGACCAGCTCTTATGCTGACCAGCTCTTATGCTGACCAGCTCTTATGCTGACCAGCTATTATGCTGACCAATTCTTGTGCTGACCAGCTCTTATGTTGACCAACTCTTGTGCTATGTAGCTCTTGTGCTGACCAGCTATTATTCTGACCTGCTCTTATGCTGACCAACTCTTGTGCTAAGTAGCTCTTGTACTGACCAGCTCTTATGCTGACCAGCTCTTATGCTGACCACCTATTATGCTCACCAACTCTTGTGCTGACCAGCTCTTATGTTGACCAACTCTTGTGCTAAGTAGCTCTTGTGCTGACCAGCTATTATTTTGACCAGCTCTTATGCTGACCAACTCTTGTGCTAAGTATCTCTGGTGCTGACCAGCTCTTTTGCTGACCAACACCTATGCTGAGCAGCCCTTGTACTTTCCAGCTATTATGCTGACTACTTCTTATGCTGACCAACTCTTTTGCCAACCAACTCTTGTGCTAAGTAGCTCTTATGCTGACCAGCTCTTATGCTGATCAACTCTTGTGCTGAGCATCTCTTGTACTGACCAGCTATTATGCTGACCAACTCTTGTGCTAAGTAGCTCTTGTGCTGACCAGCTCTTATTTTGATCAACTTTTGTGTTATGTAGTTCTTGTACTGACCAGATTTTATGCTGGTCAACTCTTGTGCTCACCAGCTATTATGCTGACCAGCTCTTATGCTGACCATTTCTTGTCCTAAGTAGCTCTTGTGCTGACTAGCTCTTATGCTGATCAACTCTTGTGCTGAGCATCTCTTGTACTGACCAGCTATTATGCTGACCAACTCTTATGCTGACCAGCTCTCATGCTGACCAACTCTTGTGTTGACAAGCTCTTGTGCTGACTAGCAATTACGTTGAGCAGCTCTTGTGTTGACCAGCTATTATGCTAACTAGTTCTTATGCTGACCAGCTCTTATGCCGACATACTCTTGTGCTAAGTAGCTCTTGTGCTGACCAGCTCTTATGCTGATCAACTCTTGTGCTAAGCATCTCTTGTACTGGCCAGCTATTTTGCTGACCAGCTCTTATGCTGACCAGCACTTATGCTGACCAACTCCTGTGCTAGGTAGCTCTTGTGCTGACTAGCTCTTGTGCTGCCTAGCAACTATGCTGAGTAGCTCTTGTGCTGACCAACTCTTGTGTTGAGCACCTTGAGTGTTGACCAGCTCTTGTGTTGACTAGTTCCTGTGTTGACCACCCATTTGCGTTAATCAGCTCTGTGTTGACTAGCTTTTGTGTTGACTCGCTTCTATGTTAACCAGCTTTGTGTTGACCATCTCTTGTACTGACCATTTCTTATACTGACCAGATCCTGTGCTGACCAGCTCCTGTGTTGACCAGCTCTTATGTTGACCACCTTCTATGTTGACCACCTTCTGTGTTGACCAGCTGTGTTGACCATCTCTTGTACTGACCAGCTTTTGTGTTGGCCTGCTTTCTGTTGACCAGCTCTATGTTTACAAGCTTTTATGCTGACCATCCCATGTGTTGATCTGTACCTGTGTTGAATAAGTCTCGTGTGAAGCATATCCTGTGGAGTTGATTGATCTGGATGATGAAGGCCGGAGGTAAGCCAGGTGAAGGAGAGGAAGGCTGTTCATCACGTACGATATACATCAAACGGCCACATCTCTGCCAGTGGCGTCATTGTTGCTCTTTATAGGGAGAAGCACACGCCTTATATGATGGTGTGCAGTTACTACCAAGAAAGTTGCAAATGGCATCTATACACATATGGCAGACAACATGTAAGGACTCGTGGATAAATCGATGACTTTGTTCATTCTCTGTATTACTTTATTGTCGCCCACCATCCTCCTTCAGGGGACAAATGTAAGGAAGAGAAATCTATTTAGTTGTAAATAACACAATGAATAAACGTAGAACATGCGCATTTTCTGTCGAAATACCCAATCTGTTTTTCAAATTTGATAACAGTATTGTGGGCAAGTCGTACTGTGTAATGAAATGAAAAGAGATCTAAATACGAGGACAAGCAAAAGGTCCAGAGGCCAAAAAAAAAAGAAAAAAGAAAAAAAGAGCGGGAAAACCTTAACATACCCTGAGCTCATATGTTCCAAAGTTACAGGTGAAACTTTCCCCTGGTCTAATGACAGTTATTTCCTGTTTTATTTTTTCTTTACTGACAGAAAAATGAAGGTGTTTTACCACAATCACAGACAGGTCCTGCAAGCCTGCAGCAAGTTATCCACTTCTGAGGGATCACTCATGAGTTGTGAACACCTGGGGAGAAGTGACTCTAAGGTTAATTTAGTGGGAAAAAAGATGAGAACATAAGGACCCATCCAGAACGACTGTGAAAATCTGTCGTGCTCATCTGTGAGGCGCGAGCAAGAGGAGGACTGCAGGGGAATAAGAAGCAAAATGTGTAAAGAAATCTTTAGTACTACTGTGGGCACATCAGGTGTTGCCCTGATGGAAGAAAATGATGCCATTAGGAAAAACAGAAAAGATTAAAAACAAAAAAGAATTTTTTTCTACCCAAACAGACACCTTCCTACAGTCGCTGATATAGATATTATCCGATTACATGCGTGGTCCCACGTGCAGGGGTGCCACCAGTATTACTGTGGCCATGTGCGAGCCTGCAGCTTCATCCTCCAGACGAATCCAATCCAGCTGAAAAGATATTCATTGGAAGATATTTACCTGAGCGTTCACTTATTTAGTTATTTACTTTTCTACAGTAGATAAGACGTCAAGGGCAACTCAGTTTACTAAGCATGGCCATCTTATGTACGCTATATATATATATATATATATATATATATATATATATATATATATATATATATATATATATATATATATATATATATATATATATATATATATCTATATATATATATATATATATATATATATATATATATATATATATAAATATATATATATATATATATATATATATATATATATATATATATATATATATATATATATATATATATATATATATATATATATATATACATATA
>NC_092224.1:49239312-49241812 GCF_036320965.1 Panulirus ornatus
TTTGATGCACGAGACCGGGTTATAGTGATGGGTGATTTGAATGCAAAGTTGAATAATGTGGCAGTTGAGGGAATAATTGATATACATGGGGTGTTCAGTGTTGTAAATGGAAATGGTGAAGAGCTTGTAGATTTATGTGCTGAAAGAGGACTGGTGATTGGGAATACCTGGTTTAAAAAGCGAGATATACATAAGTATACGTATGTAAGTAGGAGAGATGGCCAGAGAGCGTTATTGGATTACGTGTTAATTGACAGGCGCCCGAAAGAGAGACTTTTGGATGTTAATGTGCTCAGAGGTGCAACTGGAGGGATGTCTGATCATTATCTTGTGGAGGCTAAGGTGAAGATTTGTATGGGTTTACAGAAAAGAAAACTGAATGTTGGGGCTGAAGAGGGTGGTGAGAGTAATTGAGCTTGGGAAGGAGACTTTTGTGAGGAAGTACCAGGAGAGACTGAGTACAGAATGGAAAAAGGTGAAAACAATGGAAGTAGGGTAGTGGAGGAGGAATGGGATGTATTTAGGAATCAGTGATGGATTGCGCAAAAGATGCTTGTGGCATGAGAAGAGTGGGAGGTGGGTTGATTCGAAAGGGTAGTGAGTGGTGGGATGAAGAAGTAAGATTATTAGTGAAAGAGAAGAGAGAGGCATTTGGACGATTTTTGCAGGGAAAAAATGCAATTGAGTGGGAGATGTATAAAAGAAAGAGACAGGAGGTCAAGAGAAAGGTGCAAGAGGTGAAAAGGAGGGCAAATGAGAGTTGGGGTGAGAGTGTATCATTTAATCATAGGAAGAATAAAAAGATGTTCTGGAAGGAGGTAAATAAAGTGCGTAAGACAAGGGAGCAAATGGGATCTTCAGTGAAGAGCGCAAATGGGGAGGTGATAGCAAGTAGTGGTGATGTGAGAAGGAGATGGAGTGAGTATTTTGAAGGTTTGTTGAATGTGTTTGATGATAGAGTGGCAGATATAGGGTGTTTTGGTCGAGGTGGTATGCAAAGTGAGAGGGCTAGGGAAGATGATTTGGTAAACAGAGAAGAGGTAGTAAAAGCTTTGCGGAAGATGAAAGCCGGCAAGGCAGAAGGTTTGGATGGTATTGAAGAGGAATTTATTAAAAAAGGGGGTGACTGTATTGTTGACTGGTTGGTAAGGTTATTTAATGTATGTATGACTCATGGTGAGGTGCCTGAGGATTGGCGGAATGCGTGCATAGTGCCATTGTACAAAGGCAAAGGGGATAAGAGTGAGTGCTCAAATTACAGAGGTATAAGTTTTTTGAGTATTCCTGGTAAATTATATGGGAGGGTATTGATTGAGAGGGTGAAGGCATGTACAGAGCATCAGATTGGGGAGGAGCAGTGTGGTTTCAGAAGTGGTAGAGGATGTGTGGATCAGGTGTTTGCTTTGAAGAATGTATGTGAGAAATACTTAGAAAAGCAAATGGATTTGTATGTAGCATTTATGGATCTGGAGAAGGCATATGATAGAGTTGATAGAGGTGCTCTGTGGAAGGTATTAAGAATATATAGTGTGGGAGGCAAGTTGTTAGAAGCAGTGAAAAGTTTTTATCGAGGATGTAAGGCATATGTGCGTGTAGGAAGAGAGGAAAGTGATTGGTTCTCAGTGAATGTAGGTTTGCGGCAGGGGTGTGTGATGTCTCCATGGTTGTTTAATTTGTTTATGGATGGGGTTGTTAGGGAGGTGAATGCAAGAGTTTTGGAAAGAGGGGCAAGTATCAAGTCTGTTATGGATGAGAGAGCTTGGGAAGTGAGTCAGTTGTTGTTCACTGATGATACAGCGCTGGTGGCTTATTCATGTGAGAAACTGCAGAAGCTGGTGACTGAGTTTGGTAAAGTGTGTGAAAGAAGAAAGTTAAGAGTAAATGTGAATAAGAGCAAGGTTATTAGGTACTGTAGGCTTGAGGGTCAAGTCAATTGGGAGGTAAGTTTGAATGGAGAAAAACTGGAGGAAGTAAAGTTTTTTAGATATCTGGGAGTGGATCTGGCAGCGGATGGAACCATGGAAGCGGAAGTGAATCATAGGGTGGGGGAGAGGGCGAATATCCTGGGAGCCTTGAAGAATGTGTGGAAGTCGAGAACATTATCTCGGAAAGCAAAAATGGGTATGTTTGAAGGAACAGTGGTTCCAACAATGTTGTATGGTTGCGAGGTGTGGGCTATGGATAGAGTTGTGCGCAGGAGGGTGGATGTGCTGGAAATGAGGTGTTTGAGGACAATATGTGGTGTGAGGTGGTTTGATCGAGTAAGTAATGTAAGGGTAAGAGAGATGTGTGGAAATAAAAAGAGCGTGGTTGAGAGAGCAGAAGAGGGTGTTTTGAAATGGTTTGTGCATATGGAGAGAATGAGTGAGGAAAGATTGACCAAGAGGATATATGTGTCGGAGGTGGAGGGAACGAGGAGAAGTGGGAGACCAAATTGGAGGTGGAAAGGTGGAGTGAAAAAGATTTTGTGTGATCGGGGCCTGAACATGCAGGAGGGTGA
>NC_092224.1:49246812-49280068 GCF_036320965.1 Panulirus ornatus
CCTTCCAGAACATCTTTTCATTCTCCCTAAAATTTAATGATACTCTCTCACCCCAACTCTCATTTGCCCTTTATTTTCACCTCTTGCACCTTTCTCTTGACCTCCTGTCTCTTTCTTTTATACATCTCCCACTCAATTGCATTTTTTCCGTGCAAAAATCGTCCAAATGCCTCTCTCTTCTCTTTCACTAATACTCTTACTGCTTCATCCCACCACTCACTACCCCCTCTAATCAACCCACCTCCCACTCTTCTCATGCCACAAGCATCTTTTGCGCAATCCATCACTGATTCCCTAAATACATCCCATTCCTCCCCCACTCCCCTTACTTCCATTGTTCTTACCTTTTTCCATTCTGTACTCAGAATAATAATAATAATAATAATAATAATAATAATAATAATAATAATATTTATATTTTATTTTATTATACTTTGTCGCTGTCTCCCGCGTTTGCGAGGTAGCGCAAGGAAACAGACGAAAGAAATGGCCCAACTCACCCCATACACATGTATATACATACGTCCACACACGCAAATATACATACCTACACAGCTTTCCATGGTTTACCCCAGACGCTTCACATGCCCTGATTCAATCCACAGAGAGCACGTCAACCCCGGTATACCACATCGCTCCAATCCACTCTATTCCTTGCCCTCCTTTCACCCTCCTGCATGTTCAGGCCCCGATCACTCAAAATCTTTTTCACTCCATCTTTCCACCTCCAATTTGGTCTCCCACTTCTCCTTGTTCCCTCCACCTCCGACACATATATCCTCTTGGTCAATCTTTCCTCACTCATTCTCTCCATGTGCCCAAACCATTTCAAAACACCCTCTTCTGCTCTCTCAACCACGCTCTTTTTATTTCCACACATTTCTCTTACCCTTACGTTACTTACTCGATCAAACCACCTCACACCGCACATTGTCCTCAAACATCTCATTTCCAGCACATCCATCCTCCTGCGAACATCTCTATCCATAGCCCACGCCTCGCAACCATACAACATTGTTGGAACCACTATTCCTTCAAACATACCCATTTTTGCTTTCCGAGATAATGTTCTCGACTTCCACACATTCTTCAAGGCTCCCAGGATTTTCGCCCCCTCCCCCACCCTATGGTCCACTTCCGCTTCCATGGTTCCATCCGCTGCCAAATCCACTCCCAGATACCTAAAACACTTTACTTCCTCCAGTTTTTCTCCATTCAAACTTACCTCCCAATTGACTTGACCCTCAACCCTACTGTACCTAATTACCTTGTTCTTATTCACATTTACTCTTAACTTTCTTCTTTCACACACTTTACCAAATTCAGTCACCAGCTTCTGCAATTTCTCACATGAATCAGCCACCAGCGCTGTATCATCAGCGAACAACAACTGACTCACTTCCCAAGCTCTCTCATCTCCCATATATATATATATATATATATATATATATATATATATATATATATATATATATATATATATATATATATATATATATATATATATATATATATATATATATATATATATATATATATATATATATATATATATATATATATATATATTCATATATATATATATATATATATATATATATATATATATATATATATATATATATATATATATATATATATATATATATATATATATATATCTTTTTTTTTCCAGAACATCTTTTTATTCTCCCTAAAATTTAATGATACTCTCTCACCCCAACTCTCATTTGCCCTTTTTTTCACCTCTTGCACCTTTCTCTTGACCTCCTGTCTCTTTCTTTTATACGTCTCCCACTCAATTTCATTTTTTCCCTGCAAAAATCGTCCAAATGCCTCTCTCTTCTCTTTCACTAATTCTCTTACTTCTTCATCCCACCACTCACTACCCTTTCTAATCAACCCACCTCCCACTCTTCTCATGCCAGAAGCATCTTTTGCGCAATCCATCACTGATTCCCTAAATACATCCCATTCCTCCCCCACTCCCCTTACTTCCATTGTTCTCACCTTTTTCCATTCTGTACTCAGTCTCTCCTGGTACTTCCTCACACAAGTCTCCTTCCCAAGCTCACTTACTCTCACCACCCTCTTCTGGAAGGAGGTAAATAAAGTGCGTAAGACAATGGAGCAAATGGGAATTTCAGTGAAGGGCGCAAATGGGGAGGTGATAACAAGTAGTGGTGATGTGAGAAGGAGATGGAGTGAGTATTTTGAAGGTTTGTTGAATGTGTTTGATGATAGAGTGGCAGATATAGGGTGTTTTGGTCGAGGTGGTGTGCAAAGTGCGAGGGTTAGGGAAAATGATTTGGTAAAGAGAGAAGAGGTAGTAAAAGCTTTGCGGAAGATGAAAGCCGGCAAGGCAGCAGGTTTGGATGGTATTGCAGTGGAATTTATTAAAAAAGGGGGTGACTGTATTGTTGACTGGTTAGTAAGGTTATTTAATGTATGTATGACTCATGGTGAGGTGCCTGAGGATTGGCGGAATACGTGCATAGTGCCATTGTACAAAGGCAAAGGGGATAAGAGTGAGTGCTCAAATTTCAGAGGTATAAGTTTGTTGAGTATTCCTGGTAAATTATATGGGAGGGTATTGATTGAGAGGGTGAAGGCATGTACAGAGCATCAGATTGGGGAAGAGCAGTGTGGTTTCAGAAGCGGTAGAGGATGTGTGGATCAGGTGTTTGCTTTGAAGAATGTATGTGAGAAATACTTAGAAAAGCAAATGGATTTGTATGTAGCATTTATGGATCTGGAGAAGGCATATGATAGAGTTGATAGAGATGCTCTGTGGAAGGTATTAAGAATATATGGTGTGGGAGGCAAGTTGTTAGAAGCAGTGAAAAGTTTTTATCGAGGATGTAAGGCATGTGTACGTGTAGGAAGAGAGGAAATTGATTGGTTCTCAGTGAATGTAGGTTTACGGCGTAGGTGTGTGATGTCTCCATGGTTGTTTAATTTGTTTATGGATGGGGTTGTTAGGGAGGTGAATGCAAGAGTTTTGGAAAGAGGGGCAAGTATGAAGTCTGTTGGGGATGTGAGAGCTTGGGAAGTGAGTCAGTTGTTGTTCGCTGATGATACAGCGCTGGTGGCTGATTTATGTGAGAAACTGCAGAAGCTGGTGACTGAGTTTGGTAAAGTGTGTGAAAGAAGAAAGTTATGAGTAAATGTGAATAAGAGCAAGGTTATTAGGTACAGTAGGGTTGAGGGTCAAGTCAATTGGGAGGTGAGTTTGAATGGAGAAAAACTGGAGGAAGTGAAGTGTTTTAGATATCTGGGAGTGGATCTGGCAGCGGATGGAAACATGGAAGCGGAAGTGGATTATAGGGTGGGGAAGGGGGCGAAAATTCTGGGAGCCTTGAAGAATGTGTGGAAGTCGAGAACATTATCTCGGAAAGCAAAAATGGGTATGTTTGAAGGAATATTGGTTCCAACAATGTTGTATGGTTGCGAGGCGTGGACTATGGATAGAGTTGTGCGCAGGAGGATGGATATGCTGGAAATGAGATGTTTGAGGACAATATGTGGTGTGAGGTGGTTTGATCGAGTAAGTAACGTAAGGGTAAGAGAGATGTGTGGAAATAAAAAGAGCTTGGTTGAGAGAGCAGAAGAGGGTGTTTTGAAATGGTTTGGTCACATGGAGAGAATGAGTGAGGAAAGATTGACCAAGAGGATATATGTGTCGGAGGTGGAGGGAACGAGGAGAAGAGGGAGACCAAATTGGAGGTGGAAAGATGGAGTGAAAAAGATTTTGTGTGATCGGGGCCTGAACATCCAGGAGGGTGAAAGGAGGGCAAGGAATGAGTGAATTGGAGCGATGTGGTATACCGGGTTGACGTGCTGTCAGTGGATTGAATCAAGGCATGTGAAGCGTCTGGGGTAAACCATGGAAAGCTGTGTAGGTATGTATATTTGCGTGTGTGGACGTATGTATATACATGTGTATGGGGGTGGATTGGGCCATTTCTTTCGTCTGTTTCCTTGCGCTATCTTGCAAACGCGGGAGACAGCAACAAAGCAAAAAAAGAAAAAAAAAAAATATATATATATATATATATATATATATATATATATATATATATATATATATATATATATATATATATATATATATATATATATACATATATATATATATATATATATATATATATATATATATATATATATATATATATATATATATATATATATATATATATATATATATATATATATATCTTTCATACTATTCGCCATTTCCCGCATTAGCGAGTTAGCGATAAGAACAGAGGACTGGGCCTTTCAGTGAAATCCTCACCTGGCCCCCTTCTCTGTTCCTTATTTGGAAAATTAAAAAAAATGAGATGGGAGGATCTCCAGCCCCCCGCTCCCTTCCCTTTTAGTCGCTTTCTATGACACCAGGAAATTCGTGGGAAGTATTCTTTCTCCCCTATCCCCAGGGATAATATATATATATATATATATATATATATATATATATATATATATATATATATATATATATATATATATATATATATATATATATATATATATATCTATATATATATATATATTCTTGTATGTGTGTGTGTGCGTGTATGTTTTTTTGACTACTACTTGTGTTACGAGAAAGTTTTACAGTTGTATTGCCTTGACTCTTAAACATATCTATATATATGTATCTTGTCTTTAGTTGTATGGACACACACACACAGACACAGACAGACATACAGACAGACAGACAGACACACACACACACACACACACACATACAGACACACACACACACACACACACACACACACACGCGCACACACATGCACACATACACACGCGCACACACATGCACACATACACACACACATACAAATCAATCTAAACCAGACAACCATTTATCCAGCATCCCTGAGGGAAGTACGAACACATGAGTTAGATACATGTCGACCGCCGCACCCTGGGTTCGAACCCTTATGATTCCGAGACCTGACTGACTCCTTCTGATTCACGCTTATCAACGTTAACCAATGCACCACGTTGTCCCATGTATATGTGTATGTGTGTGTGTGTGTGTGTGTGTGTGTGTGTGTTAAAATGAAAGCGAGTTATGTAAGGTGTTGAGCTGATGCACCTAGTAGCAAGAAGAGTGACTAACAGAGACGAGTGGTTTAGTGATCGAATATAGTGACTGCTATTTCACTGCAAGGCTGGGTGATGTGACGGTAAAGGACACAATTAGGGAGCAATCGAGTACCCACTGTGAATGAAAATGGTGAACAGCTTGTGTAGTTGTGTGTTTAAAAAGATTGGTGATCAGGAAGACCTGGTTTGAAAATAGAAATGCATATATTGGATAAGTATGAGTGAGTAGAGTTAATGGTAGGTAAGACACCTTTGGATTATATTCTATTTGGCTGGTGAGCAAAGGAGAGACTGTTTGATGTGAATATACTGAGTGGAGCAGCAGATGGAATGTTTGATCTCTTCCAGGTGGTGGATAGTGTGAGAGTTGGTAGTGGCTTTAGGAAATAGAGACATAGATATGGGTGGGAGGAGTCTGGTGAAAGTAAATTAGCTTGGAAAGGAGATTATGAGCAGAGGTACCAGGAGAGATTGCGAGTTGAATGGTATAAGGCGAGAATGAAGATATGGAAGTACAGAAAGTTCATGAGGAGTAGAAGATACGGGTTTAGAAAGTCTTTGCTTATATATGATGAAGTATGTGACACGCTGAAGGTGAGAGCTGAGCGTTTGAGGGAGAGTAGTGGGCCATGAATTCAGTATGTTAAGGTGCGAAGGAAAGGAAAAAGAAAAGTGTATAATGGTGCCTACATTGAAGTGCGAATGACTGGGAGATGTGGAAGAGATTGCGGCAGGATGTATAGAGGACGGAGCAGGATGTGAGAAAGAGAGCAAGAAAGAGTTGGGGTGAGAAAGCATCGGTAAACTTGAGAAAGAAAGAGAAACGTTTCGGAAGGAGGTGAATAATGTGAGAGGGACAAGAGAACACATGAGTGTTTTAGCGAGGGTAACTAATGGGGAAGTGGTAAAAGGACTAGCTGAAATGAGCTTTTTCGAGAACTGTTGACTGTGATAAATGATAGAGTCGTGTGAGACGCTGTGATATACAAAGCGAGAGTCATGGTAAATGATTAGGTAAAAGAGAAGAGGAGTTGAAAGCTTTACGTAAGATGGAGTGTGGCAAGGCGGTAGAAGCGGACAGGACTTAATTTGAATATCTCAAGAATGGGGATGGCAACTTTGTTTATAAGTTCGTCAGAATATTCACTGCATGTATGGCTCAAGACGAGGATCCTAAGAAGTAGCTAAATGCATGCATAGTGCCAAAGCACAGAGGCAAGGACAAAAGTGAATTTTCGAATTCCAGCGTTATAAGTCTGCTGGATGTACTTATATGCTGTAAGGGAGAGTGATAACTGAGAGGTGGAGGCATGCATACAGTGTCAGACTGGGGAGGAACTAGGTGGCTTTACGGGTGGTAGAGGAAGAGTGTTTGAGCTGTATCATCATCAATGGAAGGAGTCCTTAATAACCTTGGAACTGATTGAAGCTCAGCCTTTGAGCTGCTAGATGCAGCTTACCTCTCACACCGTATACTCTTAAGACCTTCCATAAAGTATCTCTATCAACTCTGTCATATGCCTTCTCCAGATCCATTAATGTTTTTAAGCATTTCTGACACATATTCTTCAAAGCAAACTTCTGGTCCACACGTCCTTTACTACTTCTGTAACCACACTGCTCTTCCCCAGTCTGATGCTCTGTACATGCTATCACCCTCTCAATCAATACCCTTCCTTACAATTTCTCAGGAATTCTCAGCAAACTTATTCCTCTGTACTTTGGACACTCACTTTCATCCCCTTTGCCTTTGTGCAATGGCACTATGCATGTATTCCGTCAATCCTCAGACACTTCACTATGATCCATACATACACTGAATATCCTTACCAACCAATCAACTACAGTCACCCACTTTCTTGATAAATTCTACTGTAATACCATACAAACCCGCTACCTTGTCGGATTTCATCATCCGCAAAGCTTCCACTAACTCCTCTCTCTTAACCAAACCATTCTCCCTGACCCTCTCACTTTGTACACCACCCCGACCAAAACACCCTACATCTGCTACTCTATCATCAAACACATTCAATAAACCTTCAAAATACTCACTCCATCTCCTTCTCACTACATCACTACCTATTTTTACTACCCCCCTTGTCCCCTTCACCGATGTTCTCATTTATTCTCTTGTCTTACGCACGGTATTCACCTCTTTCCAAAACATATTTTTGTTTTCCCTAAAGTTGATGATACTCTCTTACCCCAACTCTCATTTGCCCTCTTTTTCAGCCCTTCACTTTCCTCTTGACCTCCTTCCACATTCATTTATACATCTCCCAGTCATTTGCACTCCTTCCTTATAAGTATCGTCCAAACGCCTCTCTTTTCTCTTTCCCTGACAATTTTACTTCTTCATCCAACCACTCACCACCCTTTCTAATCTGCCCAACTCCCACGTTTCTCATGTCACATGCATCTTTCACACATGCCACCACTGCTTCTCTAAATGCATTCCATTCCTCACCCACTCCCCTCACGTCATTTGCTCTCACCTTTTGCCATTCTACACTTAATCTCTCTCAGTAATTCCTCACACGTGTCCTTTCCAAGCTCGCCCACTCTCACCACTCTCTTCTCCCCAACTTTCTCTCTTCTTTTATGAAAACCTCTACAATTCTTCACCTTCGCCTTCATATGATTGTGGTCAGACATCCCTTCATATTCGCCATTTCCCGCGTTTGCGAGGTAGCGTTAAGAACAGAGGACTGAACTTTAAAGGGAATATGACGTGTATGTGTATGACCGAACCCCATCCTCAGAAGAGAAGTTTCTGCCATACATTCCCGACTCTACCTCTCCTAGCGCCTTCCTGTTGATAGCAGCAACAGCAGAAACTTTTGATTTGGTTCGTCTCGGAATTTTCAGGCCTCCTGAAACACTTCTAAAGCAATATGATGAGAGTAAAAACTATATTTAGGCTACCGCTCTCCTTACGGTTTCGTCGTAAACAGTAATTAGTGAAATAATTCAATTATGATTAGTGCTAATGACTGAAGCAGAGAAAGCCTGTCTCTGTATACTTCATGACCAGGCAACCAACACCAGGACACTACCAGCAACCCTAGGCACCAGCAGTAGGAGTCCATCTCCTGTACCCAAAATTAAGCCATACTCTTAACCAGAGTTAAGAAAAATAGAAATTAAGTACACTAATGCACTTTCCGCCTCTCACATCATTTACATTAACAAAATATTCATCTTATTTAGTTAGATTCATTGAGAACATAAAAACCCCAAATGGGAAGAAATACGACGTGTTTCATAACTCGAAAACACTGGACACGGAATTGTTGTCCCTGCCTGGTGTGGTACCATCCCTGTCTGGTCTGGTACCATCCCTGCCTGCTGTGTTACCATCCCTGTCTGGTGTGGTACCATCCCTGTCTGGTGTGGTACCATCCCTGTCTGCTGTGTTACCATCCCTGTCTGGTGTGGTACCATCCCTGTCTGGTGTGGTACCATCCCTGTCTGGTGTGGTACCATCCCTGTCTGGTGTGGTACCATCCCTGTCTGGTGTGGTACCATCCCTGCCTGTTCTTGTACCATCCCTGCCCGGTCTGGTACCATCCCTGTCTGATGTGTTACCATCCCTGTCTGGTGTGGTACCATCCCTGTCTGGTACCATCCCTGTCTGATGTGTTACCATCCCTGTCTGGTGTGGTACCATCCCTGTCTGATGTGGTACCATCCCTGTCTGGTGTGGTACCATCCCTGTCTGCTGTGTTACCATCCCTGTCTGGTGTGGTACCATCCCTGTCTGGTGTGGTACCATCCCTGTCTGCTGTGTTACCATCCCTGTCTGGTGTGGTACCATCCCTGTCTGGTGTGGTACCATCCCTGTCTGGTGTGGCACCATCCCTGTCTGGTGTGGTACCATCCCTGTCTGGTGTGGTACCATCCCTGTCTGGTGTGGTACCATCCCTGTCTGGTGTGGTACCATCCCTGTCTGGTGTGGCACCATCCCTGCCTGGTGTGGTACCATCCCTGTCTGGTGTGGTACCATCCCTGTCTGGTGTGGCACCATCCCTGTCTGGTGTGGTACCATCCCTGTCTGGTGTGGTACCATCCCTGTCTGGTGTGGTACCATCCCTGTCTGGTGTGGTACCATCCCTGTCTGGTGTGGCACCATCCCTGTCTGGTGTGGTACCATCCCTGTCTGGTGTGGTACCATCCCTGTCTGGTGTGGCACCATCCCTGCCTGCTGTGTTACCATCCCTGTCTGCTGTGTTACCATCCCTGTCTGGTGTGGTACCATCCCTGTCTGCTGTGTTACCATCCCTGTCTGCTGTGTTACCATCCCTGTCTGGTGTGGTACCATCCCTGTCTGGTGTGGCACCATCCCTGTCTGGTGTGGTACCATCCCTGACTGGTGTGGTACCATCCCTGTCTGGTGTGGTACCATCCCTGTCTGGTGTGGTACCATCCCTGCCTGTTCTTGTACCATCCCTGCCCGGTCTGGTACCATCTCTGTCTGATGTGTTACCATCCCTGTCTGGTGTGGTACCATCCCTGTCTGATGTGTTACCATCCCTGTCTGGTGTGGTACCATCCCTGTCTAGTGTGGTACCATCACTGCCTGGTTTGGTACTGTTTCTGCCTTGTGTGGTACCATCCCTGTCTAGTCTGGTGTTATCCCTGCCTGGTGTGGTACCATCTCTACCTGGTGTGGTACCATCCCTTCCTGGTCTGGTACCATCCCTGTCTGGTCTGGTGTCATCCCTGTCTGGTGTGGTACCATCCCTGCCTGGTGTGGTACCATCCCTGACTGGTTTAGTACCATTCCTCTCTGATGTGGTACCGTCCCTGTCTGGTGTGGTACCATCACTGCCTGATTAGGTACTATCTCTGCCTGGTGTGGTACCATCCCTGTCTAGTCTGATACAATCCCTGCCTAGCCTGATAAAATCCCTGTTTGGTCTGGTACTATCCCCTAGTCTGATACAATAACTGCCTAGCCTGATGAAATCCCTGTTTGGTCTGGTACTATCCCTGCCTGGTCTTGTACCACTCCTGCGTGACCTGGTACCATCTCTATCTGGTCTGGTACCATTTCTACCTGTTTTGGTACCATCTCTGCCTGGTGTGATACCATCCTTGTCTGGTGTGATACCATCCCTTTCTGGCGTGGTACTATCCCTGTCTGGTGTGGTACTATCCCCTCCTTGTGTGGTGCCATCCTTGCCTGGTGTGGTACCTCCCCTGTCTGGTCTGGTACCATCAATGCCTGGTATGGTTCCGTTTCTGTCTGGTGGGGTACCAACCTTACCTGGTGGGGTACCATCCCTGCTTGGTCTGGTCCAACCCTTGCTTGATCTAGTGAACCTCTGGTCTGGTCCAACCCGTGTTTGCTCTGGTCCAACCCTTCCCTGGTCTGGTCCAACCCCTGCTCGGTTTGGTGCAACCTGTGTTTGGTTTGGTCCAACCCTCCACCCCCCCCCCCCCCCCCCGGTCTAGTCCAACCCCTGCTTGGTCTTGTCTTACCCGTGTTTGGTCTGGTTCGATCCCTCCCTGGTCTAGTCCAACCCCTGCTTCATCAGGCCCAGCCCCAGCCCCAGTCTGGTCAAACACCTGTTTCATCTGGTCCAAACAATTTGGTGTGGTCCATCCCCTACTTGGTCTGGTCCAACCCTGCTTCTTCCGGTCCAACTCCTACTTTGTCTGGTCCAGTCCCTGCTTCGTCTGGTCCTACCCCTGCCTGGTCTGGTCCAGCCTTTGCTTAGTTTGATCAAACCACTGTCTGCTCTGGTCCATCCAACCATTCTTGTCTCGCCTCATACCACCACTGCCTCGCCTAGTACCACTACATCCTCTCATTCATACAATCCATGCCTCACCTGATACCACCTGTGCCTCGCTTGGTAACACCTGTGCCTCACCTAGTACCACCCCTGACTTGCCTGGTACCACCTCTGCTTCGACTGGTACCACCCTTGCCTCGCCTGGTACCACCACTGCCTTGCCTGGTACCACAAGTGTCTCACTTGGTACCACTAGTGCCTCGCTTGATACCACCTATGAATCGCCTGGTACCACCCTTGCCTCAAATGGTAACACCTCTGCCTCGCCTGGTGCCACCCTTGCCTCGCCTGTTGCCACCCCTGCCTCGCCTGGTGCCACCCCTGCCTCTCCTGGTACCACCCCTACCTCACCTGATACCACCCCTAACTCGCCTGTTACCACCTCTGCTTCGCCTGGTACCAACCTTGCCTCGCCTGGTATCACCCATATCTCGCGTGGTGCTACCCATGCCTCGCCTGGTATCAGCCGTGCTTCGCCTGGTAGCACATCCGCCTCGCCTGGTACCACACTTGCCTCGCTTGGTACTACCATCCTTTCCCCAAGTGGTAACACCTCTTCCTCGCCTGGTACCACTCCCGCCTCGCCTGGTATCACCCGTCACCCACCTGGTACCACCCTACTTCGCCTTGTACCACCTCTGCCTCGCCTGGTACCACCTCTGCTTCTCCTGACGCCACCCTTTCCTCGCCTTTCACCACCCTTGCCTCACCTGATACAACCCTTGCTTCACCTGGTGACACCTCTTCCTAGTCTGGTGCCATCTCTGCCTCGCCTGGTACCACCAGTGCCTCGCCTTTATCACTACCTCCTCACCTGTTACCACATCTGATTCTCCAGGTACCATGACTGGCTCGCTTGTTACCTCCCTGCCTCGCCTAGTACCACCCGTGCCAAACCTGGTAACACCCGTGCCTCGCCTGGTACCACCCCTGCCTCGCCTGGTACCACCCTTGCCTCGCCTGGTACCACCCTTGCCTCGCCTGTTGCCACCCCTGCCTCTCCTGGTACCACTCTTGCCTCGCCTGGTACCACCCTTGCCTCGCCTGGTACCACTCTTGCCTCGCCTGGTACCACTCTTGCCTCGCCTGGTACCACCCTTGCCTGGGAATCACGGGTCGGGCTCCGAAGCCAAGTGTTACAAGTTATTAAGTATTGGAAAACTTTGTTGCAGTCTGATATCCACCAATCACATGGCGCACTAGTTTCATCAGCAGCCAATATTTATTGCCAAGACTCCCCTACCAGCTGGCCCTTACGTAACGCTCACAGCTTGTACACACACACACACACACACACACACACACACACACACACACACACACACATACACAGCAGCAGTCGAGAGCACTGCTTCGTTTCTAGCCAGGTGCTGAAGGGTCTTCGGTTCGCCAGGCCTGTTTTACACAAGGTGGGTGGGAGTAGCTTGGAATGGGGGGCGGTGGAGCGTCTGAACGATACAAATTCTAGATGCAACATATCGCTGTACCAGTTGGTGGAGGAGAATTGAGATTAGCGAGGGAAAACCGGGAGGTCACGTGCTCACGAGTTACGCTGTCTTCATGAAACAAAAACTTGAAGATGATGACTTATGGACGAAACATCCAAGAAAAAATGAACGTGAGTAACTGTCACGAAATGACTAAGGTAACTTAATATAGAGGTACAACACTACAGTATATCTCAGTTATAATGGTACAACACTACAGTATACCTCAGTTATAATGGTACAACACTACATTATACCTCAGTTATGATGGTACAACACTACAGTATATCCCCAGTTATGATGGTACACACTACAGTATATCTCATTTAGATGGTACAACCCCTACTACATTAACCTCATTTATGATGGTACCAAACACTAACATAACTCAGTTATGATGGACAACACTACTCTACATCTCAGTTTCTGATGGTTAACACTACATTATCTCAGCTTATATGTCAATAACATACAGCGATACCTCAGTTAAATGAGGTACTGAACACTACGATATCTCAAGTTATTAGGTAATAACACTACATATACTCAGTTATATGGTACAAACACACATAATGATCTCAGTTATATGGTACATAACACTGACATATAATCTCATTATGATGGTATCAACACTACAGTATATCTCAGTTATGAATGGTACAACACTACATATACTCAGTTATGATGGTACAACACTACAGTATATCTCATTATGATGGTACAACACTACATTATATCTCAGTTATGATGGTACAACACTACATTATACCTCAGTTATGATGGTACAACACTACAGTATATCTCAGTTATGATGGTACAACACTACAGTATATCTCAGTTATGATGGTACAACACTACAGTATATCTCAGTTATGATGGTACAACACTACAGTATACCTCAGTTATGATGGTACAACACTACAGTATATCTCAGTTATGATGGTACAACACTACAGTATATCTCAGTTATGATGGTACAACACTACAGTATATCTCAGTTATGATGGTACAACACTACAGTATATCTCAGTTATGATGGTACAACACTACATTATACCTCAGTTATGATGGTACAACACTACAGTATATCTCAGTTATGATGGTACAACACTACAGTATACCTCAGTTATGATGGTACAACACTACAGTATATCTCAGTTATGATGGTACAACACTACAGTATATCTCAGTTATGATGGTACAACACTACAGTATATCTCAGTTATGATGGTACAACACTACAGTATATCTCAGTTATGATGGTACAACACTACATTATATCTCAGTTATGATGGTATAACACTACAGTATATCTCAGTTATGATGGTATAACACTACAGTATATCTCAGTTATGATGGTACAACACTACAGTATATCTCAGTTATGATGGTACAACACTACATTATATCTCAGTTATGATGGTACAACACTACAGTATATCTCAGTTATGATGGTAAAACACTACAGTATATCTCAGTTATGATGGTACAACACTACAGTATATCTCAGTTATGATGGTACAACACTACAGTATATCTCAGTTATGATGGTACAACACTACATTATATCTCAGTTATGATGGTACAACACTACAGTATATCTCAGTTATGATGGTACAACACTACAGTATATCTCAGTTATGATGGTACAACACTACAGTATATCTCAGTTATGATGGTACAACACTACATTATATCTCAGTTATGATGGTACAACACTACATTATATCTCAGTTATGATGGTACAACACTACAGTATATCTCAGTTATGATGGTACAACACTACAGTATATCTCAGTTATGATGGTATAACACTACAGTATATCTCAGTTATGATGGTACAACACTACAGTATATCTCAGTTATGATGGTACAACACTACATTATATCTCAGTTATGATGGTACAACACTACAGTATATCTCAGTTATGATGGTACAACACTACAGTATATCTCAGTTATGATGGTACAACACTACAGTATATCTCAGTTATGATGGTACAACACTACAGTATATCTCAGTTATGATGGTACAACACTACAGTATATCTCAGTTATGATGGTACAACACTACAGTATACCTCAGTTATGATGGTACAACACTACAGTATATCTCAGTTATGATGGTACAACACTACAGTATATCTCAGTTATGATGGTACAACACTACATTATATCTCAGTTATGATGGTACAACACTACATTATACCTCAGTTATGATGGTACAACACTACAGTATATCTCAGTTATGATGGTATAACACTACATTATATCTCAGTTATGATGGTAAAACACTACAGTATATCTCAGTTATGATGGTATAACACTACAGTATATCTCAGTTATGATGGTATAACACTACAGTATATCTCACTCATGATGGTATAACACTACATTATATCTCAGTTATGATGGTACAACACTACAGTATATCTCAGTTATGATGGTACAACACTACAGTATATCTTAGTTATGATGGTACAACACTACAGTATATCTCAGTTATGATGGTACAACACTACATTATACCTCATTTATGATGGTACAACACTACAGTATATCTCAGTTATGATGGTACAACTCTACAATATACCTCAGTTATGATGGTACAACACTACAGTATATCTCAGTTATGATGGTACAAAACTACAGTATATCTCAGTTATGATGGTACAACACTACATTATACCTCAGTTATGATGGTACAACACTACAGTATATCCCCAGTTATGATGGTACAACACTACAGTATATCTCAGTTATGATGGTACAACACTACAGTATATCTCAGTTATGATGGTACAACACTACATTATACCTCAGTTATGATGGTACAACACTACAGTATATATCAGTTATGATGGTACAACACTACAGTATATCTCAGTTATGATGGTACAACACTACATTATACCTCAGTTATGATGGTACAACACTACAGTATATCTCAGTTATGATGGTACAACACTACATTATATCCCAGTTATGATGGTACAACACTACATTATATCTCAGTTATGATGGTACAACACTACATTATACCTCAGTTATGATAGTACAACACTACAGTATATCTCAGTTATGATGGTACAACACTACAGTATATCTCAGTTATGATGGTACAACACTACGTTATACCTCAGTTATGATGGTACAACACTACAGTATATCTCAGTTATGATGGTACAACACTACAGTATATCTCAGTTATGATGGTACAACACTACATTATATCTCAGTTATGATGGTACAACACTACATTATATCTCAGTTATGATGGTACAACACTACATTATATCTCAGTTATGATGGTACAACACTACATTATATCTCAGTTATGATGGTACAACACTACATTATACCTCAGTTATGATGGTACAACACTACAGTATATCTCAGTTATGATGGTACAACACTACAGTATATCTCAGTTATGATGGTACAACACTACATTATATCTCAGTTATGATGGTATAACACTACAGTATACCTCAGTTATGATGGTACAACACTACAGTATACCTCAGTTATGATGGTACAACACTACATTATATCTCAGTTATGATGGTACAACACTACAGTATATCTCAGTTATGATGGTACAACACTACATTATATCTCAGTTATGATGGTATAACACTACAGAATACCTCAGTTATGATGGTACAACACTACAGTATATCTCAGTTATGATGGTAGAACACTACATTATATCTCAGTTATGATGGTACAACACTACAGTATATCTCAGTTATGATGGTACAACACTACATTATATCTCAGTTATGATGGTACAACACTACAGTATATCTCAGTTATGATGGTACAACACTACAGTATATCTCAGTTATGATGGTACAACACTACATTATATCTCAGTTATGATAGTACTACACAACAGTATATCTCAGTTATGATGGTACTACACTACTGTATATTTCAGTTATGATGGTATAACACTACAGTATACCTCAGTTATGATGGTACAACACTACATTATACCTCAGTTATGATGGTACAACAGTACAGTATATCTCAGTTATGATGGTACAACACTACATTATATCTCAGTTATGATGGTACAACACTACAGTATACCTCAGTTATGATGGTACAACACTACATTATATCTCAGTTATGATGGTACAACACTACAGTATATCTCAGTTATGTTGGTACAACACTACATTATATCTCAGTTATGATGGTACAACACTGCATTATATCTCAGTTATGATGGTACAACACTACATTATACCTCAGTTATGATGGTACAACACTACATTATATCTCAGTTATGATGGTACAACACTATAGTATACCTCAGTTATGATGGTACAACACTACATTATATCTCAGTTATGATGGTACAACACTACAGTATATCTCAGTTATGATGGTACAACACTACATTATATCTCAGTTATGATGGTACAACACTACATTATATCTCAGTTATGATGGTACAACACTACATTATATCTCAGTTATGATGGTACAACACTACATTATATCTCAGTTATGATGGTACAACACTACATTATATCTCAGTTATGATGGTACAACACTACATTATATCTCAGTTATGATGGTACAACACTACAGTATACCTCAGTTATGATGGTAAAACACTACAGTATATCTCAGTTATGATGGTACAACACTACATTATATCTCAGTTATGATGGTACAACACTACATTATATCTCAGTTATGATGGTACAACACTACATTATATCTCAGTTATGATGGTACAACACTACATTATATCTCAGTTATGATGGTACAACACTACAGTATATCTCAGTTATGATGGTACAACACTAAAGTATATCCCAGTTATGATGGTACAACACGTCCTGCAGGGTAATTTTTCAGGATCGCTTCTATATTTCTGCCAGTGATCCATCTAACTGTTATTTTCAGATATGTAGATAACAATGCAGTAATCTATCCAACTGTTATTTTCCGATGTTTAGTGAACATTGAGACCTGGATTATTTCATGAACGAGGCAGATATATATCCATACACCAAGACAAGCAAAATATACGCATGCAGTCTTACTGTTCTAGAAAAGACTATCACACACACACACACACACACACACACACACCATGGAAACATCCATCTCACCCTAATTTTCAGCTCTTGGATGATTAGTATCACGACCTCCCAGTTCTGTCATATCTCCACTGCAAATGTTCAACCGTCTGGCTGCCTAAATCCAGTCTACCGTTATATATCTATCGAGTTTCATTTTCAAGAGAAATGGATTCAGACGAGAGAAGATATCAAGACCAAGCCGTTGTGATCACATCCATAAGGAAGGTGATAGAGACTGAGCGTTATACAAAGGAAGGAAATAGGTGAATGAATTATCTGAAACCTTAAGCCTGGAGAACTGTGAGTCTAGAAACCATGATCCCGGGGGGACCATAAGTCTGGGGAACCATAAACATAGGGAACCACAAGCCTGGGAAACCATAAGCCTGGGGGATCCATAGTCCTAACGAACCATAATCTTAGGGAACCATAAGCCGAGGGAACCATATCCTGGGAAGCCAAAATCCTAGGGAAACTTGAGCCCAAGGAACCATAAGCCTAAGGAAACCATAAGCCTGGGAACCATGAGCCAAGGGAACCATAAGCCTGGGGAACTATGGGCCTTGGGAACCATAACCCTAGGGAGTCATATCCTGGGAGGCCATAGTCCTAGGCAACCATAAGCGTAGGGAATCATAAACCCTAGGGAACCATAAGCCTATGAACCATAAGCCTAGGGAAAACATAAGCCTGGGGAACCATAAGCTTGGGATACCATAATCGTAGGGAACCATTAGCCTAGGGAACCATAAGCCTAGGGAACCATAAACCTGGGGAGCCATAAGCTTAGGGAACCATAAACCCGGGAAACCATAAGCCTGGGGATCCAAAATACTAGGGAACTATAACTCTAGGGAACCATAACCCTAGGGAACCATATCCTGTGAAGCCATAATCCTTAGGAACCATAATCCTAAGAACCATAATCCTAGGGAACCATAAGCCAAGGGAAGCCATAAGCCTTGGGACCCATAAGCCTGGAGATCTATAAGCCTCGGGAAACCATAAGTCTGGGGAACCATAAGCCCAGGGAACCATAGGCCTGGGGAACCATAAGCCTGGAGAACCATAAGCCTGGGGGAACCTTAAGCCTAGGGAACTATATCCTTGGGGAATCATAAGCCTGGAGAACCATAAGCCAAGGGAACCATAAGCCTGGCGAACCATATCCTGGTAAACCATAATCCTAGGGAACCATAAGCCTGGGGAACCATAAGCCTTGGGAACCATGAACCCGGGAAACCATAAGCCTGGGAAACCAAAAGATTGGGGAACCGAAAGCCTGGGGAACCATGAGCCTAGGGAACCATAAGATTGGGAAGCCATAAGCCTGGAGAACCATAAATTTGGGGAGCCATAAGCCAAAAGAATCATAAGCCCGGGGAACCATAAGCCCTGGGAACCGTGAACCCAAGGAACATAAGCCTAGGAATCATAAGCCTAGGAAACCATAAACCTGGGGAACCATAAGCCAAGGGAATCATAAGCCTAGGGAACCATATGCTTGGAAACCATAAGCCTTGGGAAACCATAAGCCTGGGGAACCATAAGCCTTGGGAAACATAAGCCTAGGGAGCCATAAACCTCGGGAACCATAAGCCTGGGGGACCATTATCCTGGGGAACTATAGCCCTGGGGAACCATATCCTGGAAACCATAATCCTAGGATCCATAAGCCTTAGAAAGCATGAGCCTGGGAACCATAAGCCTGGGGAACCATAAGCCTGAGGGATCATAAGCCTGAGGGATCATAAGCCTGGGGAAACATGACCCGAGGGAACCATAAGCCTCGGGAACCATGAACCTGGGGAACCATAATCCTGGGGAGCCATAAGCCCAAGAAAATTAGCAGATGTTCTTTGGAAACAGGACGAGAAGTTATTATAGCTGGAGAAGGAATAAAGAAACAAGACTCGCCATGAAAAGTGTCACCAGATGGCAGGAGACATTTGGGAGTTGAGAAATATGATTACAGCCTATCAACACAAATTCAGATCGACTGAGGAGACTGAGAGAGCCAAGTCACCACTGCTGTTTAATATGTTTATGGATGGAATGGTAAGGGAGGCGGATGCAAGGGCCTGAGAAAGAGAGAGAAACAAGTATACAGTCTTGTAAGGGATGTAGGGGCCGGGATATGAGTTGGTTGTCGTTTTCAGGTAGAGTCTAGTGAGAAATCGCAAAACCTGTTGTTAAAGTTTGGTAGGGTGTGCAAGGTGAAAGTTGAGAGTAAATGTGTGACGTGAAGAGAGATGATTGAGTAAGAAATATTATTGTATAAGAGAGGTGTGGTAATGAGAAGAACATGGCTTAAGAAGTTGAAGAGGCTGTACCAAGATGGTTTAGACTTGTGGAGTCCCAGATCAGATGTGTTGCATTAGTGTGTACATAGTCATGTCACACACTGAACATGTCAGGCATCTTAAGGGATCGTGTCGTCTCGTCATCAATACTTTCGTTACCTGCGGGAGATATCTCGTACCTGTTAAACTCTAGAACACGTTACCATAGTAGCATCTTCACATCAGTCATCAGTAGCTTCGTTATTATCAACACACTCACCGTCATTACTGATCATTATCATCAACATTACATGCTGTATCTTACCTGCTCAAGCAGATAACCCACAAGTTACACTTCTGATATAGAGGTCCCACAAGATCTCTGTCCACCAGGCATGGTGCAAGGAGTCCTGCAGGATCCATATCCACCAGCCATGGTGTAAGAAGTCCTGCAGGATACGTGCCCACCAACCATGATGCAAGGAGTGCTGTTGAATCCGTGTCCATCAGGCATGGTGCAAGGAGTTCTGCAGGAGTCTTGCCTGCCAGTCTTGGTGCAAAGACTTCTGCAGGATCTGTGTCCACCAGCCATAGTGAAAGGAGTCCTGCAGGGTCCATGTTCACTAGTTGTGGTGCAAGGAGTCCTTCAGGATTCATGTCCAACAGACATGGTGAAAGCACTAATGCAAGAACCGTGTCCACCAGTCGTGGTGCGAGGAGACTTATAGGATCCATGTTCACCAGTCGTGATGCAAGGAGTCCTGCAGGATCCGTGTCCACCAACCATGGTGCAACGGATCCTACAGGATCCATGTCCATCAACCATGGTGCAAGGAATCATGCAGGATTGTCCACCAGCCATGATGTAAGGAGTCCTGCAGGATCCGTGTCCACCAGCCTTGGTGCAAGAAGTCCCACAGTATCCCTGTTCACCAGCCATAGTGCAAGGAATCCTGCAGGATCCATGTCCACCAGTAATGACACAAAGGGTCCTGCGGGATTCATATCCATCAGCCATGGTGCAATGAATCATACAGGATCTATGTCCACTAGGCATGGTGCAAGGAGTCCTGCAGGATCCTCATCCACAAGATGTGGTGCAAGGACCACTATAGGATCCTTGTCCAACAGGTATGATACAAGGAATTCTGCAGAGTGCGTGTCCACCAGCCATGGTGCAGGGAACCCTGCAGGACCCATGCCGTTAACCAGTCGTGGTGCAAGGAGTCCCACAGTATCTGTGTCCACCAGCCATGGTGCAAAGAGTCATACAGAATCCATATCCATCAGTCATGGCGCAAGGAAATCTGCAGGATCTATGTCCACCAGATATGGTGCAAGGCCTCCTGCAGAATCTATGTCCATCAGCCATGGTGCAAAGAATCCTGTAAAATCCATGTACAGTGGGCATATTGCAGGGAGTCCCGCAGGATCCTTGTCCGAAGGCATGGTGCAAGAAGTTCTGCAGGACCCATGTCCACCAGTCATGGTGCAAGGATTCCTGCAGGATCTGTGTCCACCAGCCATGGTGCAAGGAATCCTACAGGATTCATGTCAACCAGGCATGGTGCAAGGAGTCCTGTAGAATCCTTGTCCATCAGTCGTGGTGCAAGGAGTCCTGCAGAAAACATGTACACCAGTAATGGCACTGTGATTCCTGAAGGATCCGTGTCCACCAGCCATGGTGCAAGGAGTCCCACAGGATTTGAGTCCACCCGCCATGGAGCAAGGCCTCTTGCAGGATCCGTGTCCACCAGAAGTGGTGCAAGAAGTCCCACAGTATCTGTGTCCACTAGCCATGGTACAAGGAGTTCTAAGGATCCACATACATCATCCATGGTGCAAGAAATCCTGCAGGATCCATATCTACCAGCCATGATACAAGGGCTCCTGCAGGATCCGTGTCCAGCCCATGAGTGTCGGATGAGAGAGGCTCACACCAAGCAACACAGTCTGCACCCCACACCGAGGGTCCGCCTCACAACACGTGTATCAAGGGTTGACGACAGGAGGTGGGTGACTGGTGCCGGTCATCAACATGAATCTATAATTTGGGGGTTTTACCTGGCCACGTTATAGTGATTGTGTCTTGAGAGCACTGTGTGATGCTGGCCTTCTACGTACACAAGACGCAAGAAATCTTTTTCTTCCTCCAGTCCAGTGTAGTTGTAGCGGCTGATTCATCGGTTTACATAAAAAAAAAAACCTGGATTGTATTGCAGTACTTTTAGAATTATGGAAGCGGCTTCAATCTTACTTTTTTGATGACTGACCTTTTGGTATTTGAGCCTGAATATTATTGCAGGGAGGACGAAACATAGCTTCTTCAGGTCGTGTTAAGAAGGATATCGGTCTTACATTGATGAATACCTCGTAGTTGGGCACCTGAACAGCAACACGCAGCTGTGAACCCTCGAGTTTGTTTCTACAAAATAACAGAATTAAACGAACCTTATGAGAACGTTGGCTTACTCTAAACTCCTGCCACCAGCACCTGACAAACTGACTCTGGGAATTACATGCATTCTCGACTGAGAGTCAAGCAACTTGCCTGTGTTACTTGTAAAAGATACCTTAGATTCTGACAACCCTCAGTAGTGTATATCACCAAGAATTTTCTTTAATAAAAAACAAATTGTGGGAACATTGTTTTGCAACATTCATAAGAGAATACGAAACACTGCAACACTCGCTGAACTCAGAGGGCTGTGCAAGTTGCCAAAGTGCAGGACTCACTACGTTTGCCTTTAAACTCTGGCTTCACTCTCACCTCTGGTTCACTGTCCTGCCTCAGATGGAAGGCTCTTTGATGTGATGCTCTCGCAAACACTGTACAACATCACTGGTTCTCTCTTGATGGCAAATGTCTCCCTCAAGTTTGTGCGTTGCTTCTGTTTTGTCAATTTTCGTAACAATTTTCGCTACAGTATATATATATATATATATATATATATATATATATATATATATATATATATATATATATATATATATATATATATATATATGTATATATATATATATATATATATATATATATATATATATATATATATATATATATATATATATATATATATATATATATATGTATGTTTTCTTTCTTTCATACTATTCGCCATTTCCCGCATTAGCGAGGTAGCGTTGAGAACAGAGGACTGGGCCCCTGAGGGAATATCCTCACCTGGGCCCCTTCTCTGTTCCCTCTTTTGGAAAATTAAAAAAAAAGTGAGAGGGGAGGATTTCCAGCCCCCCGCTCCCTCCCCTTTTAGTCGCCTTCTACGACACGCAGGGAATACGTGGGAAGTATTCTTTCTCCCCTATCCCCAGGGATAATATATATATATATATATATATATATATATATATATATATATATATATATATATATATATATATATATTTGGAAGGATCACAATTTTGCGCGTGATCAAGATATTCCTATGAGTCCACCGGGGAAAATGAAACACGATAAGGTTCCCAAGTGCACTTTCGTGTAATAATTACATCATCAGGGGAGACACAAGAGAGAAATATAAGCCAGTTGATATACATCGGGGAGACTGAGCTAGGACGCCATTTGGTAAACATATGATTGTCCAAAGCAAACAACGAGCGTTCATTAATTAATCATTTTACAAATTTGATCAACAATAAAGATATCTAATTTGTATAGACCATCATTAATATTAAGATTATAAATCTTGGTGTATTTAATAATAGAAGATTCAATAATATTTCTGAAGTTGTTGTTGAAAGGTAACACTTCTCTTATCAAAAGTTTGTCATCTTCGTCCCCCTTCATTGCCATATATGTATGGACTTATCAAAACTCATAAACAAATTTCCAGCAAGACCTATAGTGAGTTCAGTAGGCTCCATCACATATAAATTGTCAAAATGGTTAGTTTCTTTATTAAGCCCTTTAGTGGGTAAGGTATCAAATTCTAATATCATGAACAATGTAGATTTAGTCAACAAGCTAAACAATATCAATGTTAATTTTGATTTTAAACTAGTTAGCTTTGATGTTTCCTCACTCTTCACTAAAGTTCCAGTTGATGACCTTTTATAATATCTATTTGATGGCTTGGATGATATTCATTTACCTGTTTCAAAGTATAATTTCATTGAACTGATAAAATTGTGTATAAAAGACTGTGTATTTCAATTTGCTCAAAAACTTGGTACGGCTATGGGTAACCCTCTTTCACCTGTACTAAGTTATATTGGTATGGAATTTTTTGAAACAAAATTACTAAAGCATATTTTACCTTCTAATGCAATTTGGTTTAGGTATGTAGATGATGTTCTTTGTGTTTGGCCAACAAATGAAAATTTACAAATTTTTCTCCCCTTACTTAACAATTTAGTACCTTCCATCAAATTTACCGTAGAAAATGAAAATAATGGTACGTTACCATTTTTAGATTGTATGATCCATAGACAAGGAAAGAAGTTTAAGTTTAGCATATACAGAAAACCCACCAATGTATGCTCATATATCCATAATTACTCATCTCAACATGACAGAGTTAAATTATCACCATTTCAATCTATGTTCCTTAGGGCATTACGTATTTGCACTCCAGAGTTTATTGATGATGAGTTTGAGAAGATATATTCTATTGGATCCAAGTTAAAGTACCCTAGATCTTTCATTGATAAATCCCTTAAGTTAGCAAAGAAATCATTTTATAGAGTTGAGCCCAAACCTCTCACTGGTACCAAGAATCTTTTAGTTCTCCCTTTTAATAATAATTTCACTTTGCTTCCCATGTTGCTTGAACCCTGTAATATAAATGTTGCCTTTAGCAACAAAAATACTATAAAGAATATCTTAATCAGGAATTCACCAGAAAATCCTCTTGGATGCATCTATATAGTGCCTTGTGGAAACTGTGATAAATTTTATGCTGGTCAGACTAGTAAGGATCTTCCTGTTAGACCTATGCAACATAGATATAGTATAAGAACGGGACAAGAATCAAATGCCTTGTTTAATCATGTTAAAAACTATGATCATTTTATTGACTGGAGTAACGCCATCTCAGTTATTAACTCTATTACCAAGAGAAATATTATTTAATCTTCTATTATTAAATAGACAAAGATTTATAATCTTAATATTAGTGATGGTCTGTACAAATCAGATAACTTTATTGTTGATAAAATTTGTAGAATGATAAATTTATGCATGCTCGTTGTATGTTTTGGACAATCACTATTAACTCTAACTCTATTACCAAGAGAAATATCATTGAATATTCTATTATTAAACACACAAAGAATTATAATCTTAATATTAGCGATGGTCTATACAAATAGATAACTTTATTGTTGATCAAATTTGCAAAATGATTAGTTTATGACGCTCGTTGCTTGTTTTGGACAATCATATGTTTACCAAATGGCGTCCTAGCTTCGCCTCTCCTATGTATGTCAACTGACTTATATTTCTCTCTTGTGTCTCCCCTGATGATGTAATTATTACACGAAACTGCACTCGGGAACCTCATCGTGTTTCATTTTCCCGGTGAATTCATAGGAATATACATATATATATATATATATATATATATATATATATATATATATATATATATATATATATATATATATATTATTTATCTTATTTTTCTTTGTCGCTGTCTCCCGCGTTAGCGAGGTAGCGCAAGGAAACAGACGAAAGAATGGACCAACCTACCCACATACACATGAATATACATACACATCCACATACGCACATATACATACCTATACATCTCAACATATACATATATATACACACAGACATATATATATATATATAAACATGTACATAATTCATACTGTCTGCCCTTATTCATTTCGGTCGCCACCCCACCACACATGAAACAACAATCCCCTACACCCGCATGTATGCGAGGTAGCTTTAGGAAAAGTCAACAAAGGCCACATGAATTCACACTTCGCACTCAGTCTCCAGGTCTCATGTATAATGCACCGAAACCACAGCTCCCTTTCCACATCCAGGCCCCGCAGAACTTTCCATAGTTTACCCCAGACTCTTCACATGCCCTGATTCAATCCACTGACAGCACGTCGACCCCGGTATACCACATCGTTCCAATTCACTCTATACCTTGCACGCCTTTCACCCTCCTGCATGTTCAGGCCCCGATCACTCAAAATCTATTCCACTCCATCTTTCCACCTCCAATTTGGTCTCCCACTTCTCGTTCCCTCTAACTCTGACACATATATCCTCTTGATCAATCTTTCCTCACTCATTATCTCTATGTGACCAAACCATTTCAAAACACCTTACCAACCAGTCAACAACACAGTAACCCCCTTTTTTTTATAAATTCCACGGTAATACTATCCAAACCCGTTTCCTTGCCGGCTTTCTTCTTCCGCAAAGCTTTTACTACCTCTTCTCTGTTTACCAAATCATTCTCTCTAGCCCTCTCACTTTGCACACCACCTCTACCAAAACACCCTATATCTGCCACTCTATCATCAAACACATTCAACAAACCTTCAAAACACCCACTCCATCTTCTTCTCACATCACCACTACTTGTTTCACCTCTCCATTAGTCCCCTTCACTGATGATTCAATTTGTTCCCTTGTCTTACTCACTTTATTTACCTCCTTCCAAAACATCTTTTTATTCTTCCTAAAATTTAATGATGCTCTCTCACCTCAACTCTCATTTGCCCTGTTTTTCACCTCTTGCACCTTTCTCTTAACCTCCTGCCTCTTTCTTTTATACATCCCCTAGTCATTTGCATTATTTCCCTGCAAAAATCGTCCAAATGCCTCTCTCTTCTCTTTCACTAATAATCTTACCTCTTCATCCCACCTTCATCCCCCTTTCTAATCTGCCCATCTCCCAAGCTTATCATGCCACAAGCATCTTTTGCGCAAGCCATCACTGCTTCCCTAAATACATCCCATTCCTCCCCCAGTCCCCTTATGTCCTTTGTTCTCATCTTTTTCCATTCTGTACTCAGTCTTTCCTCACACAAGTCTCCTTCCCAAGCTCACTTACTCTCACCCCTCTATTCACCCCGACATTCTCTCTTCTTTTCTGAAAACTCTCTACAAATCTTGACCTTCGCCTCCACAAGATAATGATCAGACATCCCTCCAGTTGCACTTTTCAGCACATTAACATCCAAAAGTCTCTCTTGGTCGCGCCTATCAATTAACACGGAATCCAATAACGCTCTCTGGCCATCTCTCCGACTTACATACGTATGCTTATTTATATCTCTCTTTTTAAACCAGGTATTCCCAATCACCAGTCCTTTTCCGGCACTTAAATTTACAACACTGAACACCCCGTGTACACCAACTATTCCCTCAACTGCCACATTTCTCCCGTGTGCATTTAAATCACCCATCACTATAACCCGGTCTCCTGCATCAAAACCACTAACACACTCACTCAGCTGCTCCCAAAACACTTGCCTCTCATGATCTTTTTTCTCATGCCCAGGTGCATATGCACCAATAATCACTCATCTCTCTCCATCCACTTTCAGTTTTACCTATATCAATCTAGAGTTTACTTTCTTGCACTCTATCACATACTCCCACCACTCCTGTTTCAGGAGTAGTGCTACTCCTTCCCTTGCTCTTGTCCTCTCACCAACCCCTGACTTCACTCACAAGACATTCCCAAACCACTCTTCCCCTTTACCCTTGATCTTTGTTTCACTCAGAGCCAAACATCCAGATTTCTTTCCTCAAACATACTACCTATCTCTCATTTTTTCTCATCTTGGTTACATCCACACATATTCAGACACCCCAATCTGAGCCTTCGAGGAGGATGAGCACTCTCCGCGTGACTCCTTCTTCTGTTTCTCCTTTTAGAAAGTTAAAATACAAGATTGGGAGGGTTTCTAGAACCCCGCTCCCGTCTCCTTTAGTCGCCTTCTACGTCACACGGGGAATGCGTGAGAAGTATTCTTTCTCTCCTATCCCTAGGGATATATATGTATATCATACATGACCACCAAATGCCCGTTTTACTTCCTAACCCTCTGGGAAGGGAAACTAACCAGTGAAACTACAGACTGTCTGCAGTGCCCAAGATTCGAAGTTTGGAGGCTTGACCCCAGGCGGCCAGTCACGCTCAGCAACTCTAACCGACACGCCAAGGAGGTACTGTCCTCTTCCTGTTTAGTTGGTAGCATTTTGGCCATCGATCCTCTGAACTGACCGCGTGTGTCCGTACCACCCATGCCAGAATCCATGACATGCATATGATACATCCTTAAATCGAACAAGGAAGCTGTGGAACTCTCCTCCATCTTCCGTTGTCACGTTTAAAGAGTGAGATCTACACAGATCTGAGGAGCTCTCATTAATTTCGTTATAATGTTACACATTATGTTTTCCTTTCTCGGTAGATGGTCCCCACTTAGGTATATTCTGCCCGTGCCATGGTGGTCAGTGCGAAAAGGTGGATATAGATATATCGATCCGTTTATTGTTTCTTAAGAGAACAAGATGAACATGTAATATGTTATAAAGATAAGACAGAGAACCTAACCCAGAATATTTTTTATTAAGACTCTGGCATGATACAGGTACACTGATCCTCCACAACATGGGATGGATCAGGTACACTTATCCTCCACAACATGGGATGGATCAGGTACACTTATCCTCCACAACATGGGATGGATCAGGTACACTTATCCTCCACAACATGGGATGGATCAGGTACATACCATGCATTCTCCACAACATTGGACGGATTAGGTACACACATCCTCCACAACATGGGATGGATCAGGTACACTTATCCTCCACAACATGGGATGGATCAAGTACACTTATCCTCCACAACAGGATGGATCAGGTACACTTATCCTCCACAACATGGGATGGATCAGGTACACTTATCCTCCACAACATGGGATGGATCAGGTACACTTATCCTCCACAACATGGGATGGATCAGGTACATTTATCCTCCACAACATGGGATGGATCAGGTACACTTATCCTTCAGAACATGGGATGGATCAGGTACATACCATACATTCTCCACAACATTGGATGGATCAGATACATACATCCTCCACAACATGGGATGGATCAGGTACACTTATCCTCCACAACATGAGATGGATCAGGTGGATACATCCTCCACAACATGGGATGGATCAGGTACATACCATACATTCTCCACAACATTGGACGAATTAGGTACACACATCCTTCACAACATGGCATGGATCAGATACATACATCCTCCACAACATGGGATGGATCAGGTACACTTATCCTCCACAACATGGATGGATGAGGTACATACATCCTCCACAGCATTCGATGCATCGGGTACATACCTCGTCCACAGCATGGGATGAATCAGGTGCATATTTCCACGACAAAATGGGAGAACTAACGTACATACATACTCCACAACATCGGACAGATGGGGTACATACATCGTCCAAATTATGGGATGGATCACGTTCCATAAGTCCCCCACAACATTGGACGGATCTGGTAAATATTTACACCACAACATGGGAAAACTAAGGTACATAATCTTCCACAACATTGGATGGATGAGGTATATAAATCCACCACAACGTAGGTTGGATCAGGCGCATACATCCACCACAACATGGGTTGGATCAGGTACTTATATCCTCCAGAACATGGGATGGATCAGGTACCTACATCCTCCAAAACATGGGTTGGACCACATACACATATCGTCCACAACATGCGATGGATCAGGAACATTCGTCTTCCACAACTTGGGATGGATCCGGTACATACGTCTTCCAGAGCATGAGGTGGATCAGTTACATATATCCTCCACAACATGAAATGGATCAAGTATATACTATATCGTGTACAAAATCACCCAATACTACTGTGTAAAAGTGGAACATGAGCCTGAGCACCAGTAAAAGTGCTTCTTTTTTTGATACACTTCCCCCTAGATCATTGATCACGTGAATCCAGTGTTTCCAGTCACATCACCTCTATGCGAATATTGCTACCAGTGCATCGGATCCCCAGTGATTCCTTTAACATCTTTATGTGAGATATTCCTAACCTGAGCTCTCATTACTTCCAGCCATTTTTCCCTTGGTCTACCTTTTCTCATTTTGACATCTACTGTTCCACTATGTGTCCTTTTTCAATAACCTTATCTGCCATACATTCTACATGACCATACCGTTCATGCGCCTTTCTAATAACTCCTTTATACCAAATAACCTTTTCGCACCATAAATGCTCTGTAATTCATCTACCTCTGCTATTACTTACTGCCTTTCCTGACCTACATACGTTTGGGATTCCCATCCATACATCAGCGTTTGGACAAGTGACCCTATATACAAGCTTCTTGCACACTTCATGATTGATTATATCTCTTCATCAGAGATTTTAGCCCACTCTGACTCAAATTCCTCTCTCCCACTGCCATCCTAACTAAACTTTCCTCACAAATTTTCAAACTCATCCACAACTTTCAGTTCTTCACCGGGCAAACTGATATTACACTCTGATATCCTATACCTTTCAAACAATATCGTCTTCCTTTTATTCGCATTCACTTTAGACATCATTCTGGCACGGGCGCATCATGCCCTACCGAAGGCTATCTCGCATGAAAGATATAAGGTGAGAGGGAAAGAGGGTAGCGATTAGTCTGGGCTCCGACGGTGTTTGTAGGTATGACCCTTGAAGGTAAAAAAGTTTAACGAAAAGGGAAAGACAGGAGAAAGAGAACTTCAAAGCACAGTTGTTCCAGGAAAAAGTACTATAACAGTCATTTTCTGAGTTGCCGATGTTATATTCACACGCAAAGTGTGGGAAGCAATCGCCAGACGCGTGTCGCGTCCAATCCCTTGGGGCAGGAACACATTCAGACAACTCACGGGAACAGTGTCCAGAATGCTCCTACACTATCACTGAATCGGCCAACAGTTATATTCAATTCTTCCGTTGATATAGCAACCAGCACAGCACCCTGAGCAAGCAACAAGTGCGGCAGATTCCATTGTTTCTCAACGTTGAAGTATCATATCACCATCACCCCACCTAGCTCTCATCTCACGCAGTGACCCATCCATACAAACAGTTGAGTAACATCACCTCTCCAAGACGAACTCTTGCATCTATAATGTTTGGTGTTGTGTTAGTATATTAGCGGTAGACATGGAACAGCGAGCGTGAGCAGTTTTAACGAATTTTGTTACGCTCGAGGCAGAACTATTCACGCTGAGCTACGCTCCATACTCACTTAAAACGAGACTTGCTGATTTTCAAAAAAGAACGGATGCAGAGCGCTCTAGCTACCATATGGCTTCTTGACATACAAAATAGTTTCATTTTTCCAAGTTCTCTATCTCTTGGATTTGCTGACTTACCACAATACCAATCCTGTAAAAAGCCCGACTACAGCATGTCATGGGCAAGTCTCCCCAGCAGTCTGGAGCGGGTCTCCACCTAAGGCTGACGTTCTGCTGGCAACTCTCCGTGCTGCAACAAGTTCTCCTGTATTCCACCAACTTGTCAACTTTATTTTCATAAAGGAAGACTTTCCCTTTATATCCTATGACCACGACTACAAGCATTACACATAAGTTTTACACCACTCACTCACACCGTAGACTCTCTCACACTCGCACTGCTTCTATTACAGTAAAACCCATAAGCACTGTCACCCACTTATACCTACTCTGATTGTCTTAAGTGCTCATAAGTCTGCTGAAAAGTTTCTGGCTTCCTGAAAAAGTCAGTAACTGCGAATTTGTCTGACTGAAGAATTCGTTTAACTTCATCAGCCCGTCATGTCGACCATCGGTGTTGACAAGCATGGCGGGAGTAAAACGTTTTACGAAAAATCATTTTGATAACTTTATCCAGTTAAAAACTATAGACTTAATCTTCATGTTAGAATACCAACAACACACACAAGTTACTGGTGTAGCTGTGGGCTACCCCGAGACCTACTGCAACCATTAATCTTCATACATCACCTTAACAAGCTCGAGGTACATGATGTTCCCTACAGTGTAAGACGGTCCATAATGGAAGGAATATAAACGATATGCTGTTTTTCAGGGAACCAACTCACACAGAGAATCCTCAAGTTTGGTTCAGTTCTGAACACAAGATGTAAAAGCTACTGGTGAAAATGAGAATCACGAAGTTTTATCCTTTTTTGTTGTTATCTTAACACGCATTAATAACAGCCTGAGAATTAATGATTCCAATAGACGTATCTCTATGGTGATGGCCATAAATTTCTAGCTATATGTACCAAGGCTTTTAGAAAAGAGCTGTCAAGATTCTGAGGCTTAGATGAGAATCGCTGTATTCATAGTCTTTCTCTTGTGATACTGATAATAACGTTTGACAACAGAACGGACGTCCCTGTCTACGTTAGTAATAATGTTTACTTTGTTCTTGAGCAAAACATTTCCCTTATCTGAGTAATATCAATCTTCCACTTTATGGTACTTCAGGTTATGATATAATATTGCCAATATGCCTCACGTTTATCACTTTCAGATGAAATTCAAATATATATCCACAAACCCTCTCACATTTGGCTTGTATTTCCCCGCCATAGATCCCGCCCCTTGAGCCTTGTACTCCAACATGATATATCAATTTATTTGTTCCGACAGTCTCCATCTATTGAGGAGGGTGAAGAAAACCCTTTACTCTCCTGCCTCCATCTATATCACTTACGAATTTTGGAATATATATCACTACCCTTTCAACCGATAACCTCGTCACAGTGCATGAGGTCTTTTATTTGTCTCTCCCACAGACATCGAAAGTACATTCCTGAACCCTGCAATCGGTATTCGGGGACACCGGGAAATGTACAAAAGCCTATTCCTCATTCTAAGTCAGCCAGATCCACCATTAGAGATTCTGAAGAGGGAAGGGGTCGACCAGTTATATGTAACAGTTTCATATCATAAATATCAACGAGAGAGAGCCGACAGTGAAACCTGTCTCAGGATATAACAAAGTCTGCGCGTCAACCCAACCAGACCTACACTTAACAACATTGAACCAACTAACCTGGACTGTGAAAGACTGAGGTATCTATGGTCATGTATCATAGTGTCACCATTACGTTAGTCTGTCTCTTCCTCTTTGGCACTACTTCCCTTGCATGTCAGGTGAGATCGCAATAGAAGCAGAGTGAATCATCACTTCACCGGCTGTCAAATGTCACTCCTCTGACCCAGGTATTTGCCTTAGGGTGTTCGCAAAAAAAACCTTGTACGCCTCCCCACACATTTTCAAAGGCGATGTAACGGAATTTATTACTTTGTCATCTCTTCTTTGGCGTTGATTACCATCAGCAGACATATGGTCATAGAATTAGCAAGGATCATGAAGTATTCTAGGTCCAAGTTTTGGGTCCATAGAGTTCTGATTTTCCATGTAAAGTGAG
>NC_092224.1:49280168-49300824 GCF_036320965.1 Panulirus ornatus
GGTAGCGCTAGGAAAAGAAAACAAAGGCCACATTCGTTCACACTAAGTCTCTAGCTGTCCTGTAATAATGCACCGAAACCACAGCTCCCTTTCCACAACCAGGGCCCACAAAACATTCCATGGTTTACCCCAGACGCTTCACATGCCCTGGTTCAATCCATTGACAGCACGTCAACGCCGGTATACCTCATCGTTCCAATTCACTCTATTCTTTGCACGCCTTTAACCCTCCTCCATGTTCAGGCCCCGATCACTCAAAATCTTTTTCACTCCATCTTTCCACCTCCAATTCGGCCTCCAACTTCTCCCCGTTCCCTCAACCTCTGACACATATACCCTCTTCGTCAACCTTTCCTCAATCATTCTCTCCATGTAACCAAACCATTTCAAAACGCAATCGTTTGCTCTCTCAACCAAACTGTTTTTATTACCACACATCTCTCTTACCCTATCATTACTTACTCGATCAAACCACCTCACACCACATATTGTCCTCAAACTTCTCATTTCCAGCACATCCACCCTCCTCCGCACAACTCTATCCATAGCCCACGCTTCGCAAACATACAACATTACTGGAACCACTATTCCCTCAAACATACCCATTTCTCCTTTCCGAGATAATGTTCTCGACTTCCACACATTCTTCAAGGCTCACAGAATTTTCGCCCCCTCCCCCACCCTATGATTCACTTCCGCTTCCATGGTTCCATCCGCTGCCAAATCCACACCCAGATATCCAAAACAATTCACTTCCTCCAGTTTTTCTCCATTCAAACTTACCTCCCAATTGACTTGACCCTCATCCCTACTGTACCTAATAACCTTGCTCTTATTCACATTTACTCTCAACTTTCCTCTTTCACACACTTTACCAAACTCAGTCACCAGCTTCTGCAGTTTCTCACTTCAATCACATACCAGCGCTGTATCATCAGCGAACAACAACTGACTCACTTCCCAAGCTCTCTCATCCACAGCAGACTGCATACTTACCCCTCTTTCCAAAACTCTTGCATTCACCTCCCTAACAACCCCATCCATAAACAGATTGAACAACCATGGAGACATCACACACCCCTGCCGCAAACTTACATTTACTGAGAACCAATCAATTTCCTCTCTTGCTACACGTACACATGCCTTACATCTTCGATAAAAACTTTTCACTGCTTCTAACAACTTGCCTCCCACACCATATATTCTTAATACCTTCCACAGAGCATCTCTATCAACTCTATCACATGCCTTCTCCAGATCCATAAATGCTACATACAAATCCATTTGCTTTTCTAAATATTTCTCAAATACATTCTTCAAAGCAAAACACCTCATCCACACATCCTCTACCACTTCTGAAACCACACTGCTCTTCCCAAATCTGATTCTCTGTGCATGCTTTCACCCTCTCAATCAATTGTCTCCTATATAATTTACCAGGAATACTCAACAAACTTATACCTCTGGAATTTGAGCACTCATTCTTATCCCCTTTACCTTTGTACAATGGCAATATGCAAGCATTCCGCCAATCCTCAAGCACCTCACCATGAATCATACATACATTAAATAACCTTACCAACCACTCAACAATACAGTCACCCCCTTTTTCAATGAATTCCACTGCAGTACTATCCAAACCCGCTTTCATCTTCCGCATTGGTTTTACTACCTCTTCTCTGTTTACCAAATCATTTTTCCTAACCCTCTCACTTTGCACAACACCTCGACCAAAACACCCTATATCTGCCACTCTATCATCAAACACATTCAACAAATTTTCAAAATACTCAATCCATATCCTTTCATCACCAGTACTTGTTATCACCTCGTCATTAGCCCCCTTTACTGAAGTTCCCATTTGTTCCCTTGTCTTACGCAATTTATTTACCTCCTTCCAAAACATCTTTTTATTCTCCCTAAAATTTAATGATACTTTCTCACTCCATCTCTCATTTGTCCTCTTTTTCACCTCTTGCACCTTTCTCTTGACCTCCAGCCTCTTTCTTTTATACATCTCCCACTCATTTGCATCATTCCCCTACAAAAATAGTCCAAATGCCTCTCTCTTCTCTTTCACTAAAAATCTTACTTCTTCATCCCACCACTCACTACCCTTTCTAATCAACCCACCTCCCACGCTTCTCATGCCACAAGCATCTTTTGCGCAAGCCATCACTGCTTCCCTAAATACATCCCATTCCTCCCCCACTCCCCTTACCTCCTTTGTTCTCACCTTTTTCCATTCTGTACTCAGTCTCTCCTGGTACCTCCTCACACAAGTCTTCTTCCCAAGCTCACTTACTCTCACCATTCTCTTCACCCCAAGATTCTCTCTTCTTTCTGAAAACCTCTACAAATCAACACCTTCGCCTCTCCATGATATTGATCAGACATCCCTCCAGTTGCACCTCTCAGCACATTAACATCCAAAAGTCTCTCTGTCGCTCGCCTATCAATTAACACGTAATCGAAAAACGCTCTCTGGCCATCTCTCCTACTTACATACGTATACTTATGTATATCTCGCTTTTTAAACCAGGTATTCCCAATCACCAGTCCTTTTTCAGCACATAAATCTACAAGCTCTTCACCAATTCCATTCACAACACTGATCACCCCATGTATACCAATTATTCCCTCAACTGCCACATTACTCACCTTTGCATTCAAATCTACCATCACTATAACCCGGTCTCGTGCATCAAAACAACTAACACACTCATTCAGCTGCTTCCAAAACACTTGCCTCTCATGATCTTTCTTCTCATGCCCAGGTGCATATGCACCAATAATTACCCATCTCTCTCCATCAACTTTCAGTTTTACCCATATCAATCTAGAGTTTACTTATTTACATTCTATCACAGACTCCCACCACTCCTGTTTCAGGAGTAGTGCTAATCCTTCCCTTGCTCTTGTCCTCTCACTAACCCCTGACTTTACTCCCAAGACATTCCCAAACCACTCTTCCCCTTTACCCTTGAGCTTCGTTTCACTCAGAGCCAAAACATCCAGGTTCCTTTCCTCAAACATACTACCTATCTCTCCTTTTTTCTCATCTTTGTTACATCCACAAACATTCAGACACCCCAAGCTGAGCCTTCGATGAGGATGAGAACTCCTCGCGTGACTCCTTCTGTTTCCCCTTTTAGAAAGTGAAAATACATGGACGTATGGGTTTCTTGCCCCGCTGCCGTCCCCTTTAGTCGCCTTCAGCAAGGAATGCGTAGGTAGTATTCTTTCTCTTTTTTTTTTCTTTTTTCAAAAGAAGGATCAGAAGGGGTCCAGATGAGGATATTCCCTCAAAGGCAAAGTCCTCTGTTCTTAATGCTACCTCGCTAACGCGGGAAATGGCGAATAGTATGAAAGAAAGAAAAGTTATACATATATATATTTTTTTTCCTTTTTTGCTTTGTCGCTGTCTCCCGCGTTTGTGAGGTAGCGCAAGGAAACAGACGAAAGAAATGGCCCAACCCACTCCCATACACATGTATATACGTACGTCCACACACGCAAATATACATACCTACACAGCTTTCCATGGTTTACCCCAGACGCTTCACATGCCCTGATTCAATCCACTGACAGCACGTCAACCTCGGTATACCACATCGATCCAATTCAATCTATTCCTTGCCCTCCTTTCACCCTCCTGCATGTTCAGGCCCCGATCACACAAAATCTTTTTCACTCCATCTTTCCACCTCCAATTTGGTCACCCACTTCTCCTCGTTCCCTCCACCTCCGACACATATATCCTCTTGGTCAATCTTTCCTCACTCATTCTCTCCATGTGCCCAAACCATTTCAAAACACCCTCTTCTGCTCTCTCAACCACGCTCCTTTTATTTCCACACATCTCTCTTACCCTTACGTTACTTACTCGATCAAACCACCTCACACCACACATTGTCCTCAAACATCTCATTTCCAGCACATCCATCCTCCTGCGCACAACTCTATCCATAGCCTACGCCTCGCAACCATACAACATTGTTGGAACCACTATTCCTTCAAACATACCCATTTTTGCTTTCCGAGATAATGTTCTCGACTTCCACACATTCTTGAAGGCTCCCAGAATTTTCGCCCCCTTCCCCACCCTATGATCTACTTCCGCTTCCATGGTTCCATCCGCTGCCAGATCCACTCCCAGATATCTAAAACACTTTACTTCCTTCAGTTTTTCTCCATTCAAACTTACCTCACCTCCCAATTGACTTGACCCTCAACCCTACTGTACCTAATAACCTTGCTCTTATTCACATTTACTCTTAACTTTCTTCTTTCACACACTTTACCAAACTCAGTCACCAGCTTCTGCAGTTTCTCACATGAATCAGCCACCAGCGCTGTATCATCAGCGAACAACAACTGACTCACTTCCCAAGCTCTCTCATCCCCAACAGACTTCATACTTGCCCCTCTTTCCAAAACTCTTGCATTCACCTCCCTAACAACCCCATCCATAAACAAATTAAACATATATATATATATATATATATATATATATATATATATATATATATATATATATATATATATATATATATATATATATATATATATATATATATATATATATATATGCATTTATTTATTTATTCATTCCTTTATATGTTTTGCTTTGTTGCTTTCTCCCGCGTTAGCGAAGTAGCGCAAGGAAACAGACGAAAGAGTGGCCCAACCCACCCACATACACATGTATATACATACACGTTCACACACGCAAATATACATACTTATACATTTCAACGTATACGTATATATACACACACAGATATATACATATATACACATGTGCATAATTCATACTGTCTACATCTATTCATTCCCATCGCCACCTCACCACACATGAAATAACAACCCCCTTCCCCCATATGTGTGCGAGGTAGCGCTAGGAAAAGACAACAAAGGCCACATTCGTTCACACTCAGTCTCTAGCTGTCATGTAATAATGCAACGAAACCACAGCTCCCTTTCCATATTCGGGTCCCACAGAACTTTCGAATGCTTTACCCCAGACGCTTCACATGCCCTGGTTCAATCCATTGACAGCACGTCGACCCCGGTATTCCACATCGTTCCAATTCACTCTATTCCTTGCACGCCTTTCACCCTCCTATACCCTTGAGCTTCGTTTCACTTAGAGCCAAAACATCCAGGTTCCTTTCCTCAAACATACTACCTATCTCTCCTTTTTTCTCATCTTGGTTACATCCACACACATTTAAACACCCCAATCTGAGCCTTCGAGGAGGAAGAGCACTCCTCGCGTGACTCCTTCATCTCTTTCCCCTTTTAGAAAGTGAAAATACAAGGAAGAAAGGGTTTTTGGCGCTGACGTCCCCTTTAGTCGCCTTCTGCGACACGTAAGGAATGCGTGGGAAGTATCCTCTCTCTTTTTTTTATTTCCAAAAGAAGGAACGGAAGGGGTCCAGATTAGGATATTCCCTCAAAGGCCAAGTCCTCTGTTCTTAACGTTACCTCGCTAACGCGGGAAATGGCGAATAGTATGAAAGAAAGAAAAGATATATATACATATAAATATATATATATATATATATATATATATATATATATATATATATATATATATATATATATATATATATATATATATATATGCATTTGTTTATTTATTCATTCTTTTATTCATTTTGCTTTGTTGCTGTCTCCCGCGTTAGCGAAGTAGCGCAATGAAACAGACGAAAGAGTGGCCCAACCTACCCACATACACATGTATATACATACACGTCCACACACGCAAATATACATACCTATACATTTCAACGTATACATATATATACACACACAGATATATACATATATACACATGTACATAATTCATACTGTCTGCATTTATTCATTCCCATCACCACCTCGCTACACCTGAAATAACAACCCCCTCCCCCCATATGTGTGCGAGGTAGCGCTAGGCAAAGACAACAAAGGCCCCATTCGTTCACACTCAGTCTTTAGCTGTCATGTAACAATGCACCGAAACCACATCTCCCTTTCCATATTCGGGTCCCACAGAACTTTTGAATGCTTTACCCCGGACGCTTCACATGCCCTGGTTCAATCCATTGACAGCACCTCGACCCCGGTATACCACATCGTTCCAATTCACTCTATTCCTTGCACGCCTTTCACCCTCCTGCATGTTCAAACCCCGATCACTCAAAATCGTTTTCACTCCATCTTTCCACCTCCAATTTGCCCTCCCACTTCTCCTCGTTCCCTCCACCTCTGACACATAAATACTTTTTGTCAATCGTTCCTCAATCATTCTCTCCATGTGACCAAACCATTTCAAAACACCCTCTTCTGCTCTCTCAACCACACTCTTTTTATTACCACACACCTCTCTTACCCTACTATTACTTACTCGATCAAACCACCTCACACCACATATTATCCTCAATCATCTCATTTCCAGCACATCCACCCTCCTGCGCACAACTCTATCAATATCCGACGCCTCGCAACCATACAACATCGTTGGAACCACTATTCCTTTAAACATACCCATTTTTGCTTTCCGAGATAATGTTCTCGACTTCCGAACATTCTTCAAGGCTCCCAGAATTTTCGCCCCCTCCCCCACCCTAACATTCACTTCCGCTTCCATGATTCCCTCCGCTGCCAAATCCACTCCCAGATATCTAAAACACTTCACTTCCTCCAGTTTTTCTCCATTCAACTTACCTCTCAATTGACTTGACCCTCAACCCTACTGTACCTAATAACCTTACTCTCATTCACATTTAATCTCAACTTTCTTCTTTCACACACTTTACCAAACTCAGTCACCAGCTTCTGCAGTTTCTCACATGAATCCACCACCAGCGCTGTATCATCAGCGAACAACAACTGACTCACTTCCCAAGCTCTCTCATATACAACAGACTGCATACCTGCCCCTCTTTACAAAACTCTTGCATTCACCTCCCTAACAACCCCATCCATAAACAGATTGAACAACCATGGAGTCATCTCACATCACTGCCGCAAACCTACATTCACTGAGAACCAATCACTTTTGTCTCTTCCTACACGTACACATGCCTTACATCCTCGATAAACACTTTTCACTGCTTCAACGAAGTTGCCTCCCACACCATATATTCTTGATACCTTCCGCAGAGCATCTCTATCAACTCTATCATATGCTTTCTCCATGTCCATAAATGCTACATATAAATCCATTTGCTTTTCTAAGTATTTCTCGCATACATTCTTCAAAGGAAACGCCTGATCCACACATCCTCTACCACTTCTGAAACCACACTGCTCTTCCCCAATCAATTTCTGAAAACCCATACAAATCTTCACCTTCGCCTCAACAAGATAATAATCAGACATCCCTCCAGTTGCACCTCTCTGCACATTAACATCCAAAACACTCTCTTTCGTGCTCCTATCAATTAACACGTAATCAAATAACGCTCTCTGGCCATCTCTCCTACTTATATACGTACACTTATGTATATATCGATTTTTAAACCAGGTATTCCCTGGTGTGAAAGGCCTTCATCATTATACTCCATCACTATACCCCCCATGCCAGTGACTGAGCTAACCATTACCGATAAGTAAAAGGTTAACTTTTCTAAGGATACGTAATCAAATACATTAGTGGTAGATTCTCTTGTGTGAAGTTGGTAGAATCGGTGTGTGTGTGTGTGTGTGTGTGTGTGTGTGTGTGTGCGTGTGTGTGTGTGTGTGTGTGTGTGTGTGTGTGTGTAGGTGTGTGTGTGTGTGCACGCGCGCGCGCGTGTGTGTGTGTGTGTGTGCGTGTGTGTGTGTGTGTGTGTGTGTGTGTGTGTGTGTGTGTGTGTGTGTGTGTGTGTGTGTGTGTGTGTGTGTGTGTGTGTGTGTGTACACAAGAGTAAAGATATGGTACACAAATACAAAGATAAGATAGTGGAGCATGAGTGTAGAACTTTCTCCCAGTAAAACACAAATGGTAACCACACACACACACACACACACACACACATACTCTGGACCTACCAAATCCACACAAGAATGTCTACCACTAATGAATTTGATTGTGAAAGAGGTATACAGATTAGAAACCTTTACGAGTGAGCTATTGCCGTTTATGCTGGAGCTACGGTCGCATCAGTGCAAACATCAAGCCAAGGCCCCTAACCAGAGTTGTGACCCACCCAGCTGACCACAGAAGTTGTGACCCACCCAGCTGACCACAGGAGCTGTGACCCACCCAGCTGACCAAAGGAGCTCCATAAATATCCTCGAAGGTCAAGAGGGCGATCGTCTGACAGACATTCGTCACCACAATCTCCTTGTACAGCCAACCATGCTCGTACAGACACATGAAAGGTCCTATACCTAATCATGTGATTATTTTCATCAACAATCTGTGAACAAGTGCACAGCTAAGCAATCAATTAGCTTAACTTTCCCATAGTTTTGTGTATATCAACCAGTGTATTACAGTAACGCAACCAGCGTGAAAATATTCTTCACTTAATGATCAAAACTAAATACATAATATAAGTCAACACGGCATTACTGCAATTCAACAAATATGCAACTTTACATCAATCAATGTACATAATGCATGTCAACTCAATACCACTGCAGTTCAAACAGTTTGTAACTTTATATCACGTAATATTCAACGAATCACCACTTAATGTATAATGTATCAACCATAAAAGTTGCTCTATAAAACTTCCTGAACTATCAAAAAGACTTTACTCGTGTGCTTCTCCAAACCGTATAAGTATCCAGCCCTACCTTATTTAAACTTAGGCTCCTTTGTGATTAATTAACTAGTTACTCCTATTTTATCACCCGCCAATTATGTAATTCCTCGACTGTGTATTTTCAGCAGTATGGCTACTTGAATTCAATAAACTGTTCTTTATTCATTTATTCACACACACACACACACACACACACACACACACACACACACACACACACACACACATACACACAAGAAAACTATACAAATTGTCTTCTGGAAAATTTCAAAAGAACTTTCAAGTATATAGATAGAGAAATATACACCAAGCTGTTAATTTCCTACAAAGCTTATAGGGTATGGTTCTCAAGTTTAGTCACAGCAGCTAAAGAAGCAAAAAAAGCTAATAGAGAAGGTTTAGAGGAGAACAACAAAGTTGGTACCAATAAAAAGGGAGATAAGTTAAAGGGCAAGGCTATAGGCTTTAAACTATCCCACCTTGGAAGATAGAAAAGAGTGATGGGTGACTTATTGTTACATTGTTACAACCTTTAACTTTTTAAGATGACAGAGGCAGTGAACAGTTGTTATAGAGACGTAAGGATAAAACAACCACAGGACATAACATGGGATTAAACAAGAAACTTGTATAAGAGTGGCGATGAATGGAATATAAAGACTGAGGACATAATTAACGCAGACAGCATACATAATTTGAAGACGTTGTATGACAGTAGAGTATGTTCAATAGATGGGCCCTAAAAGTGTAAAACTCCCTCCCGTACAATAAAATAGGCAATTATCAGTAAGTCATTACACATACATACTCACACACATACAAATAAATATATAGATATCATCATCATCATCACCATCATCATCATCATCACTATCATCATAAACAGCACCGTCAATAGTAATAATAGTTGCAGTAATAGCAGTAGTAGTGGTGTAACGGGGTCGACGTGCTGTCAATGGATTGAACCAGGGCATATGAAGCGTCTGGAGTAAACCAGGGAAACTTTTGTAGGGCCTGGATGTGGAAAGGGAGCTGTGGTTTCGGTGCATTATACATGAGAGCTAGAAACTGAGTGTGAACGAATGTGGCCTTTGTTGTCTTTTTCCTAGCGCTACCTCGCGTGTATGCGAGGGTGGGTGGGTGGGGGGGAATTGCGGGTTGTCATTTCACGTTTGGCGGGGTGGCGACGGGAATGAATAAAACGGCAGTAAGTATGAATTATGCACATGAGTATATATATATATATATGTCTGTGAATGTTTATATATGTATATGTACGTGTGTGGACGTGTATGTATAATCATGTGTATGTGGGTGGGTATATATATATATATATATATATATATATATATATATATATATATATATATATATATATATATATATATATATATATATATATATATATATATATCCATATATATATATATATATATATATATATATATATATATATATATATATATATATATATATATATATAAATATATATATATATACCGGATAAACAGTGCGGTACCTTCCTGGACTCAAGAAGAGGATTGGTCGACATTCCAGCTGTGATAGGAGGTCAAGACACGGTGACTGGTCTACCCCCAGTCAAGACACGGTGACTGGTCTACCCCCAGGTCAAGACACGGTGACTGGTCTACCCCCAGGTCAAGACACGGTGACTGGTCTACCCCCAGGTCAAGACACGGTGACTGGTCTACCCCCAGGTCAAGACACGGTGACTGGTCTACCCCTAGGTCAAGACACGGTGACTGGTCTACCCCCAGGATTGCCCACCTCACACAAGCCTCGCTAAAGTGACGGCTCCACCACTTCACTTGCTGGAACCCTCATCGCATGACCGTCACTCACCACCACAACCCAGCAAAAAAATGGATGTGTGTTGATGTAACCAAGATGTGAAGACCCTTACTGGAAAAACAATCACTCTTGAAGTAGAACCTTCAGACACAATTGAAAATGTGAAGGAAAATAGTGAAATTGGAAAAAAATGTAGCTTAGACATTGAAGCTTATTGATACAGTGGTTAAATTGATGAGAACTGCTATTGACGTTTGTGTAAATAAATTATACATTTCCTTTTTTCCATAGCCAGAGGTTGAACCATTATGTGACATTCATTTTTTTCCATTCATTTCAAGCTAGAAGTTTCAGTTTTCTAAATTGTTTCTTACATTTTTCATATGTATATATATGTATGTGTGTGTGTGTGTATATGTGCGTATGTATGTGTATGTGTGTGTATGTGTATATGTATATATATATGTATATTATCCCTGGGGATAGGGGTGAAAGAATACTTCCCACGTATTCCTCGCGTGTCGTAGAAAGCGACTAGAGGGGACGGGAGCGGGGGGCCAGAAATCCTCCCCTCCTTGTATTAACTTTCTAAAATGGGAAACAGAAGAAGGAGTCACGCGGGGAGTGCTCATCCTCCTCGAAGGCTCAGAGTGGGGTGCCTAAATGTGTGTGGATGTAACCAAGATGTGAAAAAAGGAGAGATAGGTAGTATGTTTGAGGAAAGGAACCTGGATGTTTTGGCTCTGAGTGAAACGAAACTCAAGGGTAAAGGGGAAGAGTGGTTTGGGAATGTCTGGGGAGTAAAGTCAGGGGTTAGTGAGAGGATAAGAGCAAGGGAAGGAGTAGCAATACTCCTGAAACAGGAGTTGTGGGAGTATGTGATAGAGTGTAAGAAAGTAAATTCTCGATTAATATGGGTAAAACTGAAAGTTGATGGAGAGAGGTGGGTGATTATTGGTGCATATGCACCTGGGCATGAGAAGAAAGATCAAGAGAGGCAAGTGTTTTGGGAGCAGCTGAATGAGTGTGTTAGTGGTTTTGATGCACGAGACCGGGTTATAGTGATGGGTGATTTGAATGCAAAGGTGAGTAATGTGGCAGTTGAGGGAATAATTGGTATACATGGGGTGTTCAGTGTTGTAAATGGAAATGGTGAAGAGCTTGTAGATTTATGTGCTGAAAAAGGACTGATGATTGGGAATACCTGGTTTAAAAAGCGAGATATACATAAGTATACTTATGTAAGTAGGAGAGATGGCCAGAGAGCGTTATTGGATTACGTGTTAATTGACAGGCGTGCGAAAGAGAGACTTTTGGATGTTAATGTGCTGAGAGGTGCAACTGGAGGGATGTCTGATCATTATCTTGTGGAGGCTAAGGTGAAGATCTGTATGGATTTTTAGAAAAGAAGAGTGAATGTTGGGGTGAAGAGGGTGGTGAGAGTAAGTGAGCTTGAGAAGGAGACCTGTGTGAGGAAGTACCAGGAGACACTGAGTACAGAATGGAAAAAGGTGAGAACAATGGAAGCAAGGGGAGTGGGGGAGGAATGGGATGTATTTAGGGAATCAGTGATGGATTGCGCAAAAGATGCTTGTGGCATGAGAAGAGTGGGAGGTGGGTTGATTAGAAAGGGTAGTGAGTGGTGGGATGAAGAAGTAAGAGTATTAGTGAAAGAGAAGAGAGAGACATTTGGACGATTTTTGCAGGGAAAAAATGCAATTGAGTGGGAGATGTATAAAAGAAAGAGACAGGAGGTCAAGAGAAAGGTGCAAGAGGTGACAAAAAGGGCAAATGAGAGTTGGGGTGAGAGAGTATCATTAAATTTTAGGGAGAATAAAAAGATGTTCTGGAAGGAGGTAAATAAAGTGCGTAAGACAAGGGAGCAAATGGGAACTTCAGTGAAGGGCGCAAATGGGGAGGTGATAACAAGTAGTGGTGATGTGAGAAGGAGATGGAGTGAGTATTTTGAAGGTTTGTTGAATGTGTTTGATGATAGAGTGGCAGATATAGGGTGTTTTGGTCGAGGTGGTGTGCAAAGTGAGAGGGTTAGGGAAAATGATTTGGTAAACAGAGAAGAGGTAGTGAAAGCTTTGCGGAAGATGAAAGCCGGCAAGGCAGCAGGTTTGGATGGTATTGCAGTGGAATTTATTAAAAAAGGGGGTGACTGTATTGTTGACTGGTTGGTAAGGTTATTTAATGTATGTATGACTCATGGTGAGGTGCCTGAGGATTGGCGGAATGCGTGCATAGTGCCATTGTACAAAGGCAAAGGGGATAAGAGTGAGTGCTCAAATTACAGAGGTATAAGTTTGTTGAGTATTCCTGGTAAATTATATGGGAGGGTATTGATTGAGAGGGTGAAGACATGTACAGAGCATCAGATTGGGGAAGAGCAGTGTGGTTTAAGAAGTGGTAGAGGATGTGTGGATCAGGTGTTTGCTTTGAAGAATGTATGTGAGAAATACTTAGAAAAGCAAATGGATTTGTATGTAGCATTTATGGATCTGGAGAAGACATATGATAGAGTTGATAGAGATGCTCTGTGGAAGGTATTAAGAATATATGGTGTGGGAGGCAAGTTGTTAGAAGCAGTGAAAAGTTTTTATCGAGGATGTAAGGCATGTGTACGTGTAGGAAGAGAGGAAAGTGATTGGTTCTCAGTGAATGTAGGTTTGCGGCAGGGGTGTGTGATGTCTCCATGGTTGTTTAATTTGTTTATGGATGGGGTTGTTAGGGAGGTAAATGCAAGAGTTTTGGAAAGAGGGGCAAGTATGAAGTCTGTTGGGGATGAGAGAGCTTGGGAAGTGAGTCAGTTGTTGTTCGCTGATGATACAGCGCTGGTGGCTGATTCATGTGAGAAACTGCAGAAGCTGGTGACTGAGTTTGGTAAAGTGTGTGGAAGAAGAAAGTTAAGAGTAAATGTGAATAAGAGCAAGGTTATTAGGTACAGTAGGGTTGAGGGTCAAGTCAATTGGGAGGTGAGTTTGAATGGAGAAAAACTGGAGGAAGTGAAGTGTTTTAGATATCTGGGAGTGGATCTGGCAGCGGATGGAACCATGGAAGCGGAAGTGGATCATAGGGTGGGGGAGGGGGCGAAAATTCTGGGGGCCTTGAAGAATGTGTGGAAGTCGAGAACATTATCTCGGAAAGCAAAAATGGGTATGTTTGAAGGAATAGTGGTTCCAACAATGTTGTATGGTTGCGAGGCGTGGGCTATGGATAGAGTTGTGCGCAGGAGGATGGATGTGCTGGAAATGAGATGTTTGAGGACAATGTGTGGTGTGAGGTGGTTTGATCGAGTGAGTAACGTAAGGGTAAGAGAAATGTGTGGAAATAAAAAGAGCGTGGTTGAGAGAGCAGAGGAGGGTGTTTTGAAGTGGTTAGGGCACATGGAGAGAATGAGTGAGGAAAGATTGACCAAGAGGATATATGTGTCGGAGGTGGAGGGAACGAGGAGAAGAGGGAGACCAAATTGGAGGTGGAAAGATGGAGTGAAAAAGATTTTGTGTGATCGGGGCCTGAACATGCAGGAGGGTGAAAGGAGGACAAGGAATAGAGTGAATTGGAGCGATGTGGTATACCGGGGTTGACGTGCTGTCAGTGGATTGAATCAGGGCGTATGAAGCGTCTGGGGAAAACCATGGAAGGCTGTGTAGGTATGTATATTTGCGTGTGTGAACGTATGTATATACATGTGTATGGGGGGGGGGTTGGGCCATTTCTTTCGTCTGTTTCCTTGCGCTACCTCGCAAACGCGGGAGACAGCGACAAAGTATAAAAAAAAAAAAAAAAATATATATATATATATATATATATATATATATATATATATATATATATATATATATATATATATATATAAATACACATATATATATATATATATATATATATATATATATATATATATATATATATATATATATATATATATATATATATATATATATATATATATATATATATATATATATATATATATATATATATATATATATATATATATATATATATATATAGCGCAAGGAAACAGACGAAAGAAATGGCGCAACCCAACCCCATACACATGTATATACATACGTCCACACACGGAAATATACATACCTACACATCTTTCCATGGTTTACCCCAGACGCTTCACATGCCTTGATTCAATCCACTGACAGCACGTCAACCCCGGTATACCACATCGCTCCAATTCACTCTATTCCTTGCTCTCCTTTCACCCTCCTGCATGTTCAGGCCCCGATCACACAAAATCTTTTTCACTCCATCTTTCCACCTCCAATTTGGTCTCCCTGTTCTCCTCGTTCCCTCCACCTCCGACACATATATTCTCTTGGTCAATCTTTCCTCACTCATTCTCTCCATGTGACCAAACCATTTCAAAGCACCCTCTTCTGCTCTCTCAACCACGCTCTTTTTATTTCCACACATCTCTCTTACCCTTACGTTACTTACTCGATCAAACCACCTCACACCACACATTGTCCTCAAACATCTCATTTCCAGCACATCCATCCTCCTGCGCACAACTCTATCCATAGCCCACGCCTCGCAACCATACAACATTGTTGGAACCACTATTCCTTCAAACATACCCATTTTTGCTATCCGAGATAATGTTCTCGACTTCCACACATTCTTCAATATATATATATATTATCCCTGTGGATACGGGAGAAACAATACTTCCCACGCATTCCTCACGTGTCGCAAAAGGCGACTAAAGGGGGCGGGAGCGGGTTGCCTCCCCTCCTTGTATCTTAACTTTCTAAAAGCGGAAACAGAAGAAGGAGTCACGCGGGGAGTGCTCATCCTCATCGAAGGCTCAGATTGGGGTGTCTAAATGTGTGTGGATGTAACCAAGATGAGAAAAAAGGAGAGATAGGTAGTATGTTTGAGGAAAGGAAACTGGATGTTTTGGCTCTGAGTGAAACGAAGCTCAAGGGTGAAGGGGAAGAGTGGTTTGGGAATGTCTTGGGAGTAAAGTCAGGGGTTATTGAGAGGACAAGAGCAAGGGAAAGAGTAGCACTACTCCTGAAACAGGAGTCGTGGGAGTATGTGAAAGAGTGCAAGAAAGTAAATTCTAGATTGATATGGGTAAAACTGAAAGTTGATGGAGAGAGATGGGTGATTATTGGTGCATATGCACCTGGGTATGAGAAGAAAGAACATGAGAGACAAGTGTTTTGGGAGCAGCTGAATGAGTGTGTTAGTGGTTTAGATGCACAAGAGCGGGTTATAGTGATAGCTGATTTGAATGCAAAGGTGAGTAATGTGGCAGTTGAGGGAATAATTGGTTTACATGGGGTGTTCAGTGTTGTAAATGGAAATGGTGAAGAGCTTGTAGATTCATGTGGTGAAAAAGGACTGTTGAGTGGGAATACCTGGTTTAAAAAGCGAGATATACATAAGTATACGTATGTAAGTAGGAGAGATGGCCAGAGAGCGTTATTGGATTACGTGTTAATTGATAGGCACACGAAAGAGAGACTTTTGGATGTTAATGTGCTGAGAGGTGCAACTAGAGGGATGTCTGATCATTATATTGTGGAGGCGAAGGTGAAGATTTGTAGGGGTTTTCAGAAAAGAAGAGAGAATGTTGGGGTGAAGAGAGTGGTGAGATTAAGTGAGCTTGGGAAGGAGACTTGTGTGAGGAAGTACCAGGAGAGACTGAGTACAGAATGGAAAAAGTTGAGAACAAAGGAGGTAAGGGGAGTGGGGGAGGAATGGGATGTATTTAGGGAAGCAGTGATGGCTTGGGCAAAAGATGCTTGTGGCATGAGAAGCGTGGGAGGTGGGTTGATTAGAAAGTGTAGTGAGTGGTGGGATGAAGAAGTAAGATTATTAGTGAAAGAGAGGAGAGAGGCATTTGGACGATTTTTGCAGGGAAAAAATGCAAATGAGTGGGAGAGGTATAAAAGAAAGAGACAGGAGGTCAAGAGAAAGGTGCAAGATGTGAAAAAAGAGGGCAAAAGAGAGTTGGGGTGAGAGAGTATCATTAAATTTTATGGAAAATAAGAAGTTTTGGAAGGAGGTAAATAAAGTGCGTAAGACAAGGGAGCAAATGGGAACTTCAGTGAAGGGGGCTAATGGGGAGGTGATAACAAGTAGTGGTGATGTGCGAAGGAGATGGAGTGAGTATTTTGAAGGTTTGTTGAATGTGTTTGATGATAGAGTGGCAGATATAGGGTGTTTTGGTCGAGGTGGTGTGCATAGTGAGAGGGTGAGCGAAAATGATTTGGTAAACAGAGAAGAGGTAGAAAAAGAGTTGCGGAGGATGAAAGCCTGCAAGGCAGCAGGCTTGGATGGAATTGCAGTGGAATTTATTAAAAAAGGGGGTGACTTTATTGTTGACTTGTTGGTAAGGTTATTCAATGTATGTATGATTCATGGTGAGGTGCCTGAGGATTGGCGGAATGCTTGCATAGTGCCATTGTACAAAGGCAAAGGGTATAAGAGTGAGAGCTGAAATTACAGATGTATAAGTTTGTTGAGTATTCCTGGTAAATTATATGGGAGGATTTTGATTGAGAAGGTCAAGGCATGTACAGAGCATCAGACTGGGGAAGAGCAGTGTGGTTTCAGAAGTAGCAGAGGATGTGTGGATCAGGTGTTTGCTTTGAAGAATGTACGTGAGAAATACTTAGAAAAGCAAATGGATTTGTATGTAGCATTTATGGATCTGGAGAAGGCATATGATAGAGTTGATAGAGACGCTCTGTGGAAGGTACTAAGAATATATAGTGTGGGAGGCAAGTTGTTAGAAGCAGTGAAAAGTTTTTATCGAGGATGTAAGGCATGTGTACGTGTAGGGAGAGAGGAAAGTGATTGGTTCTCAGTGAATGTAGGTTTACGGCAGGGGTGTGTGATGTCTCCATGGTTGTTTAATTTGTTTATGGATGGGGTTGTTAGGGAGGTGAATGCAAGAGTTTTGGAAAGACGGGTAAGTATGCAGTCTGTTGTGGATGAGAGAGCTTGAGAAGTGAGTCAGTTGTTGTTCGCTGATGATACAGCGCTGGCGGCTGATTCATGTGAGAAACTGCAAAAGCTGGTGACTGAGTTTGGTAAAGGGTGTGAAAGAAGAAAGTTAAGAGAAAATGTGAATAAGAACAAGGTTATTAGGTACAGTAGGGTTGAGAGTCAAGTCAATTGGTAGGTAAGTTTGAATGGAGAAAAACTGGAGGAAGTAAAGCGTTTTAGATATATGGGAGTGGATCTTGCAGCGGATGGAACCATGGAAGCGGATGTGAATCATAGGATGGGGGAGGGGGCGAAAATTCTGGGAGCCTTGAAGAATGTCGAGAACATTATCTCGGAAAGCAAAAATGGGTATGTTTGAAGGAATAGTGGTTCCAACAATGCTGTATGGCTGCGAGGCGTGGGCTATGGATAGAGTTGTGCGTAGGAGGGTGGTTGTGCTGGAAATGAGATGTTTGAGGACAATATGTGGTGTTAGGTGGTTTGATCGAGTAAGTAATGTAAGGGTAAGAGAGATGTATGGAAATAAAAAGAGTGTGGTTGAGAGAGCAAGAGAGGGTGTTTTGAAATGGTTTGGTCACATGGAGTGAATGAGTGAGGAAAGATTAACCAAGAGGATAAATGTGTCAGAGGTGGAGGGAACGAAGGAGAAGTGGGAGACTAAATTGGAGGTGGAAAGATGAAGTGAAAAAGATTTTGAGTGATCGGGGCCTGAACATGCAGGAGGATGAAAGGCGTGCAAGGAATAGAGCGAATTGGAAACTATGTGGTATACCGGGGTCGACGTGCTATAAATGGATTGAACCAGGGCATGTGAAGCGTCTGTGGTAAACCATAGAAAGTTGTGTGGGGCCTGGATGTGGGAAGGGAGCTGTGGTTTCGGTGCATTATTACATGACAGCTAGATACTGAGTGTGCACGACTGGGGCCTTTGTTGTCTTTTCCTAGCGCTACCTCGCACACATGAGGGTGAGGGGGTTGTTATTCCATGTGTGGCGATGTGGCAATGGGAATAAATAAAGGTATAAAGTATGAATTATGTACATGTGTATATATGTATATGTCTTTGTGTGAATATATATGTGTACATTGAGATGTATAGGTATGTATATTTGCAAATGTGGACGTGTATGTATGTACATGTGTAGGGGGGTGGGTTGGGCCACTCTTTCGTCTGTTTCATTGCGCTACCTCGCTAACGCGGGAGACAGCGACAAAGGAAAATAGAAAAAAAAGAAATATATATATATATATATATATATATATATATATATATATATATATATATATATATATATATATATATTTTTTTTTTTTTTTTTTTTTCAAATTATTCACCATTTCCCGCGTTAGCGAGGTAGCGTTAAGAACAGAGAACTGGGCCACTGAGGGAATATCCTCACCTGGCCCCCTTCTCTGTTCCTTCTTTTGGAAAAAAAAAAAAAAAAAAAAAAAATATATATATATATATATATATATATATATATATATATATATATATATATATATATATATATATATATATATATATATATATATATATATATATATTATCCCTGGGGATAGGGGAGAAAGAATACTTCCCACGTATTCCCTGCGTGTCGTAGAAGGCGACTAAAAGGGAAGGGAGTGGGGGGCTGGAAATCCTCCCCTCTTTTTTTTTTTTTTTTTTTTTTTTTTCTCAAAGAAGGAGCAGAGAAGGGGGCCAGATGAGGATATTCCCTCAAAGGCCCAGTCCTCTGTTCTTAACGCTACCTCGCTAACGCGGGAAATGGCGAATAGTATGAAAGAAAGAAAAAGAATATATATATATATATATATATATATATATATATATATATATATATATATATATATATATATATATATATATATATATATATATTGTTGTAAAGGATCACAATTCTGCCCGTGATCAAGATATTCCTATGAGTCCATGGGGAAAATGAAACACGAAAAGTTCCCAAGTGCACTTTCGTGTAATAATCACATCTTCAGGGAGACACAAGAGAGAAATATAACAGTCAGTTGATATACATCATAGAGATGAAGCTAGGACGCCATTTGGTAAACATGTTTACCATATGGTGTCCTAGCTTCGTCTCTTCGATGTATATCAACTGACTGTTATATTTCTGTCTTGTGTCTCCCCTGATGATATGATTATTACATGAAAGTGCACTTGGGAACTTTTCGTGTTTCATTTTCCCCGTGGACTCATAGGAATATATATATATATATATATATATATATATATATATATATATATATATATATATATATATATATATATATATATATATATATATATATTATCCCTGGGGATAGGGGAGAAAGAATACTTCCCACGTATTCCCTGCGTGTCGTAGAAGGCGACTAAAAGGGAAGGGAGCGGGAGGCTGGAAATCCTCCCCTCTCGTTTTTTTTTTTTTTTTTTTTTTTTTTTTTTTTCCAAAAGAAGGAACAGAGAAGGGGGCCAGGTGAGGATATTCCCTCAAACACCCAGTCCTCTGTTCTTAACGCTACCTCGCTATCGCGGGAAATGGCAAATAGTATGAAAGAAAAAAAGAAAGATATATATATATATATATATATATATATATATATATATATATATATATATATATATATATATATATATATATATATATATATTAAAACGATTGTGCGTCACAGAATTCACAGAGAATTCGTGACGTGAAAAGAAACTTACTATGGTAATGAAGGTGTGACTGTTCTTGACGATGGACGACTTTAAGTAAAATTGAACGTCCACATGTGATGATGTTCAGAATATTTGTGCCCATATCTCCCACGACCGTCACAGAGACCTTAAGGAAAAGCATCAGGCAGTAGGTACAGTGCCGGGCGAATTCAAGGCTGGGTGTTAGAGTAGACTGAGTTAGCCACCCACTGGCTGCCGGAACCATCTTATATTACCGTGGGGTGAAAATTGTGCTAGCTGTAGGACGGGCCTGTCAGGCTCCACTGACTTTACTTTAAGGGAGGGGTGGGTACGTGACCGTGTTCGTGCACCAGTGCTGCCTGGATCTGTAAGCTCAAATATCTCAAGCACTTGTAAACTAGTGAGAGATGCCTACTTCTCGTAGGCTTTT